>NW_013665766.1:58143-84833 GCF_000517525.1 Limulus polyphemus
ACCAGCCTTCCTCCATCTAATCTATCACTTCGAAAGCACGAACGGCTATGCGCAGGTTAACCCGTGTAGTTTTGTGCGAAAATTCTAAAAACAGAAACAGTCGTTTAACTTTGTTTAGTTATGTTGAGGTGATTAGTATCTCAGCACGTACTTTAGCGTTTCTAGGAAACATTACTATTTACACAGATACAGAAAATGGTATTTGATAACCAAATATCACGAGACACAAATAACTTGCAGAGTTGTTACAGCGTATTTTTAAAATGTTTCTAATCAGCAAGGTAAGTTTTCTCTTTGTATTACATAACAGGCTGCTACACGGTGTTTCATAAATTTTGTCTTTTATGGGAAAACTCCAACTGTTTATTACAACGTGACTGTCTTGCTGCTACGACAGTGCTTGTTAACGGTCATCTATAGAATCACTGGTAAGTTAATTATTTTTCGTGTTTTCAAGACAGAACGTAGATTGGCACGTTTCAGAAAATAAATAAAATGTTTTTGGTTTCTCTAGTGATTATCTATGGAAACCGATTAATTTATCCTGCTGTAAGTAGGTACTTTACTCACTGGACTGTTTGGGCAATATTATACGTTTCTTCATTAAGTTGTCACAAATATATTTATATATAAAATTGGCGCAACTCGACATTCCTGTCAACATCAGAATATAAATTCACTGACATTCCGCAAATATTCAGAATGCTAATGTAACCCAACAATCTTTACATGTTGTAACCTTTTCAAGGTTCAACAACCAGTAGTTTACTCTCATTGGATAAGTAAAATCTGTTATAGCCATATATATATTATAATGTTCTACACCGGATCCAGGAAGTGGGAAGAACATAACCGGATTCACCACTCTGTGAATAGCCGCCACTAGTACTGAATATCAATATTAAAAATAATACTGACATTTAATTTTGTAGGAACTTTTGTTTTAATTACTGTATGTGAAGCTGCAAGCATGAAAGTTCTCATATGTGCATCGTTGCACAATATTATAGAATAATTGTATATGTCTTCATAGATTAATCTATGTAGCAGAGTATGGCACTTCAGCTATTACATAGTATTTTCTATGTATTTTACGTTAACTAGTTCTTCATGTTTAAAGTTGTTTTTTCAACATAAAATGTTTTAAAGGGTTTTGTTACTGATCCTTCGTTTAGTAGATAGATAAATTGATTTATAGATTAAAGGCATGTTTACTTCGTGGTTAAGGTACTCGACTCGTAATCTGAGGGTCATGAGTTTGAATCCCCGTCACACCGAACATGATCACTTTTTCAGCCTTGGGGGCGTTATAATATGACGGTCAATCCCACTATTCGTTGGTAAAATAATAGCTCAGTAGTTAGCAGTGGGTGGTGATGACTAGCTGACTTCCCTCTAGTCTTACACTGCTAAATTAGGGACGGCTAGCGCAGATAGCTCTCGTGTAGCTTTGCGCGAAATTCAAAACAAAGCAAAGGTTAAAGTATAGGTTTTATCCTTATATAATGGTTTGTCTGATCTATGAAATGGTAAATACGTAAAGTACTTGGCATGAATGTATTAAATTATAACCTAACTAGGAGCTTTATGCCGTTGCCTAAGATAAATCATTCACACAAAGGATATTCTAAAAGAAAATGTGTTTGTTGTTGAGCACAAAGGTGCACTATGGTCTTTCTGTGCTGTGCTCACTGCAGCGATGGAAGTATGAATTTTATGGTTATAAGCTATGAAGCTTACCGCTGAGCCACCAAAGAATAAAGGAGGATTACTTGTCTATTTTGTCGCACTTTAGATCTTAACGGATTTCACTTTTATAACAGTATATTATACTGAGTTATCAAACCGTAAAATACAAGTTTATACGATCACTTATGTCCAGTTATTTTAATACCAGACATTTATCAGTTTATTTCTTATTTTTCGGTTGTTAACCTGCTGTCTTCTTTAGGGAAGTCCTGAGAAGGACCGTGTGTGATAGCAGCGCCTGGAACTTGATCCTCGGTCTTCTTGTTAGAATGATTGATGTTCTACCCACTTGTATGGGGTCTTCCCTAATACATAACTTGAAACAACTAACTACTTGTATGGTTTCAAGAGAGATATCCAGGTTTTACTGACTTATATGCTAGGTTGTTCAAGTGTGGTATCTAATGTCAAAGTTATGCATGTTTCAAAGCCACAAACATGTTTACAAAGATGTATGTGTCTCAAACAAATACTATTCCACATAATGGATTATAAAGCCTCGTTGGGTAAGATTCTCTTTCAACGACCTAGATGATCAGTAAGGTACGTTGTATAAGGAGTTGACGTCTGATTGCGGGATACGGTGTCTGTTTCCTGATTATAATCGGCGTGTTTCTTATGACAGGTTTCTAAAAAATGCAAATATTCCGATCGTGAAAGTGTGGAAAAGGTGAAATAAAATAATGTTTAAATCCACTATAACGGAACAAAACCAAAGTTATACGTCTACAAGTTTTGACAGTTTGACGTATCCTCTTCAGTCCAATGTGTGTTGGGCCCAGCAATCTGAGGGTCGCGGGTCCGAATCCTCGTTACACCAAACATGCTCGCTCTTTCAGCCGTGGGGCGTTATAATGTGACGGTCAATCCCACTATTCGTTGGTAAAAGAGTAGCCCAAGAGTTTGCGGTGAGTGGTGATGACTAGCTGTCTTCCCTCTAGTCTTACACTGCTAAATTAGGGACGGCTAGCGCAGATAGCCCTCGTGTAGCTTTGCGCGAAAATTCAAAACAAACAAACAAACCCAATGTTTGTTTGTGTGTTGCTCCGTTATAATGGATTGAAGCTTTATTTTAAATTACACGATATTGTTTATTTAGCTACTATTAAAGTGGAAAATAAGATTTATAAAAGTATTTCATGAATTATTTGATCAAAGAACAAAAATTTGCTGACTACTCTTTGGCTTCATTATTATTTGATTACTTGTTATTAATATAATATAATTAATATGTTAATAATGAATAAGCAAGATATGGATAATAAGTTAATGCTATTCATTTACGGTATCTTTTGATGTTTACATTTATTTATTTAGTGATTTGATGTGCTTATTTGAATATTTAAACATTATAGACTACTAACCGAAGAAAAGATAACACATTACAATTTAAAACTTTGCTGGTATATTGCTCGTGACGTAGAGAGCAAACCATGAAAAATCATAATCTACGTTATTAATTGGAAATTACTCTTGGGGCTGTTCCACGGGTCTGTCACCTTTGTCAGGAACTCCGTATCACAGAAATGTAAATACATTATTAATTGTTTTTTACTTGTTTGGTTACTTATTGCAAAGCTACTAAGGCTATCTACCACCATCCCTGATTTTGAACTGCTGGCTATAGGGAAGGCAACTAGACAGTAGCATCCACAACCAGCTCATGGATTACTCTCTACCAACGAATATTAGAATGATCGCCACATTATAACACCCCAACGGTTGAAAGGGCGAGCATGTTTGTGACCGGGTTTCGATCCCGCGACCCACAGATTGCAAGTCGCGCGATCTAACCAATAGGTCATGACAGGCCAAATTCTATGATATATTCTCATATCTTATAACAGTCTGAAAGTTCTTTAGTACATTCTCATATAGTTTTATGTATTATACCACAAAGCTCAAAAACTGTTTTATATATTCTCTATTTACTATTTATAAATCTCGCAAAACTTTTTGATTATAGAAGTACATCTATATAAATATAATAGTACTGTCTGTTGTATGTCAATATAACTACTTTCTCAAGGTGTGGATGGATCTTCACCAAAATTGATATGGACGTTCATTAGTTCCATGCGGGGATATATATATATAATATCAGTTTTGAATTTTGCGTTTTGTGGTTTTTATGGGCGTTTTTTACAATTACACATAAGGGAAGCAATTCTTCATATCCTAAGATAACCATTCATTAATTATGAATTTACATATCTTCCGCTAGTTTTAAATATATTTTAAATTCTCACGAATGTTTTGGGTTTGCATTTTATGTATTTTCATACTTAACAAATTTGATTGTGTATTAGTCAGACCGTCAAAGATATATAAAACGTAATTTCGTGCATATGCAAAGCTGACAGATTTTCTTTATATGTTATCATTGCATCTGGATAGTTATCGACGCTTTCAACAACATACGCTGTGTTTATAACGACAAATAATTTTCTCGTAGCTGCATAATTTAAATAACAAGGTATTTTGATACGACTGGTTTTTGTTTTATTTTAATAAATCTCTAAGAGCTCTCTATAATAATGATTCACGAAGCTCTGTAATAAGCATTTATCATACGCTTAGATTATGCTTTAAAAATACGTTAATTTATTGTGGAAGGGTTAAGAGATTACGGAAAAACCCGTTGGTTAATGTTTCTTAAAGAAAGGTTAAAGTCCTAGTTAAAGTCATCGACTTTTTAACCGGTATTTTCAGTCTTTACCACTACTATACGTCATCTGTCGTTGTTGTTATGGTTACAAGAAAGTGTGAATACCTTCTCAGTTTTATTCATGTTTCTTCACTGTGAAATTTTGCACACGTGTTTTTTTATTCCAGCCTCGAAGAAAAAAAATCACGAGAAATGATTCAACCATATAGATCACGTTTGTCTGCGCTAATGTAAATAATGTCTATCTACCTGACATTATCTTTGTTAATTACTTTGTGCGAAATCGATCCCTAAGCTTCACGTTTTTCTGTTCACTTTCTGAGCTTTTTTTTTTTTTACGTGCTCGCAGTCCGCTGGAAGCAGTAGCATTATTTCTAAGACAAATAATAAACAAGTGCGTCTGATGTTGCATAGAGAACCACACCATTACGCGAGTTTCACTTTCTGAACTAAAACATCTTACACGGTCGCAGTCTACGAACCACTGGAAGCAGTCTCATTATTTCAAAGATAAACAACAGACTAATGCAGCTAGAGTTGCACAGGGAAATACGCCACTGCGTGCGTTGCAACACTTTGCAATTCGGACTTCCAACAGTCTTGAGGATATCTGTTAGGGACAAGCGGATTAGGATCTAACGAGTAAAGTCTGCGGATTTAGGTCATGATAAACAGATGGGCGAAATTAATCTTTTTTCCCTTTGTTTCAAAATATCTTTTAGCTTATCTATAACGAAACACACGAATGAACTTCCGTATAAGTACAAACCAGGAACAGTACGATAATAGGTTGCACGTGAACTACTGTTCTTATAAAAAATAGACTTTTTGGATATAATTCTGTATTTTTAGCCACACATAAGCTCTCTTATAATTTTCAACAGAGATAACGATACATTCTAATGTATTTATTTCAACAACGAAGGAGGAATGTGATATGATTTGTACAGATTATACACGAACATGAACACTTACTAAACCAAGGAAATTATAGCTACCAAAATCAAACTGAGTAGAATTGCAATAACATCATAACAAATTAAACCCTAATGTAAAATATTAATTGTTTATTAATTCAGTAATGTGTGATAGAATAAGTGTATTTTGTATACCTTTTGAAACCATCGTCTTCCCCCAGCTACTGTATGAAACATTCTTCACCAGTTTTACCAGCTAACTTAGTGAACCTTAGATCGGGCGTAGCCAAACGATTAACATATCAGGCTGCAGATAGAACGGTCCAAGGTTCGAAACGCGATACCGCTGAACATGCTTTGCACTTTCGTCTGCGAGTGCATTATAACAATGATAGTCACTTCCGTTATTCAGGTTGAGAACTGGACAAAAATCTTTTGGCAGCGGGTGCTGCTGACTGGATGCCTTCCTTCTATTCAATAGTTCAAAGTTAGGAACGATTATACCTTCAGGGCCTTATAAATGACTCTTTATCCCACTTGCGGACAAGATGTCGTTCAGGTTGAAATTCTAACTACAGTGCTACCCTTTCGGCTGCAATGATCATAATGCTATTTTTTAAAATTAGTACAAATTACAGAAATGTGGCTAAGTTAAGTATGAGTTATTTTGAGTTTCTTTCGATTACACAAGTCGTTTTGAAAAAACATACCTTTCGTGGATCCAAAAGCATTAAGACTAATTTATAGTTTTGATCCCAGAGGATCTCTCACTTTCTGATAGAAAGCTTTGAAATGGTGAAGCTATTGGTGAGATTCGTCTGCAACGATCATATTCTAAACGTTATTTAATCTTTATGTGCAAAAGAATGTCGTACACATCATTAGACATTGTCTAACACTTTATCTTGGCAATGAGGCTAACGATACCACAGTGTGTTAGTGTATGGTCAGTTTGTAAAAGAAGTGTGTATGTACATCTGTTATGAACTTAAATGTAAACTAATATCGGTTGAAGTTGAGAATGTAAGAAAGCAGCTAGCCTTTGGTCAGTCTTTAAGGAATTAGAAAATGATTGGAATGGGGATATAGTGGCTGCCTTTCTGAGTTCAGCTGTTATGGAGACTACTATGGTAATGAAACGTTATAATCAGATATACGGGAAATGAGTGCAAGATCAGAAAGAAAGGAACCGAGTTCGTGTGTTTGAGAAAGGAATATAAAAGATAGAAATGCAATGAACAGAAAAAAAGAAGACCGGGAGATGTGAGAGAGAACGAATAGACTAAGAGAAGCGAAGGAAGAAAGTAATATGTTGCCAGTAAGTAACAAGACATGTTTCTAAATTATTATTATGGGTTATTAATTACCAGTAACAAACAGAAAGCTATTATGTTTGCACTAGTATGAGTCAATTTCCAATAAGAATGAGTACAACCTAAATAAAGTTGGTGTACGTAAGGAGGGAAAGCGAAATGCTTGTATAGCACGATCGTAACAATATTTTAAGATATCACCGATTTAAAGTTGTTGCTAATATTGGTATATACATTTACTTATAAACACCTTGATGCGGTACCTCCCCTTTTTATAGAAAGATGATGTTAATATGTTAACAAAGGTTTTGTCAGATTAACACTATAGTAACAAATATGAGAGTCGTGAACTGAAATCCAGTTAGGTTACATAGGTGTTAAGTAGCGTCCAGAGCAAAGTTCTTGTTTTGCCTTTTCTTTAGATTTAGAATATTATTTAATTCAATAAAGGTATTTATGGATACTTTCAGAATAATTACTTTTATAATTCAATTTCATCATAATACAACTTTATTTAGATCACTATACGATTCACCGATTATTTGTGGTAAAATAAAGGCATGAATAAACCTACACAAGCCCGTCTCAAATTCTGAATGAACCAAGGAAAAATTTCCAAGCCATAGGTATCTGGTTTTACAACCGTTACGTGCAGAAAACCACCAGGTCAATAAGGTTTCGTTGTCTCATTGCCTCTTCCTGTTTTTGTTTGTTTGTCATATTTGTTATGCACATTAGCTATTTTAACGATTAGCTTTCCAGTTCCCTTACATTTTGCATTTGATTTCACTTTCTTGGCCACGTTCATTTTTTGGCTAAATTTAAGACTTTCAATTTGGTTCACTAATCTCAGTGTTTGACATATAGCTTTATTTCTTGTCTTATGTTGTTAGTCTTTTACCCACATTTCCTACATGTATCGTGGTATTTCTCACTAATTCTTCTACCCCCTTCCCCATCCAATGAGGAATCGGTAAGTTTAAGGACCTAGAACGATAAAAACCGGGGTTGGGTTACACATGATGTACAGAGTGCAGATACCTTATTGTGTAACTTTGTGCTAAAACAAACAATTCCGTCTAGCTCCCCGACACCTTTGACGTTTTTGTAGCCAACTCGCTCTTATCAAACTAAATTTTGTTCCATACTAGAACTCGTCAGTTGGGCTGAGTAATGAAAGACAGAGTCTATACGAAACGTATCGTGACGTAGTAAGTAAAGTATGATGTTTCCGAACAAGTGAGAGCACATGAACACAAAGGTCGGTGACAAAAGCTATCCATATGTTCCAGGTAGCAGTATGCAACATAATCAAGAAGAATCTCCGTGGAAAAGCAACACAAGTCATGTGTACATAAGTTTCTTCCATAAGATATACGTTTAATTATTGCATGTCTCAAGCTGTTGGAGATTGAAACTGTATACATACTATTACATACGGAGATCTACCAATGCTTATGGATTTCTGTGCATTCGAGCTTTTAAAACGGGTGCTGGGAAACTATCGTCCTCATATAATAATGGAAAGCATGTAGGGAGGTGTGGTGTGCTATAGACATGACAGCGTTACAAAAGAACCTCCTTCAATGGAAACTACACTGCAGGGCAGTTGTCAAGATGCATGGTCGTCAGATAGAACATGACTGGACAAAAGACATGTTACAACCGTGAGCTTTTAAAATCTTTTTAATATGACGTAATTAACCTCTGTATATATAGTATAAGAACTCTGAAAAATACGGTTTAAAGCCAAAAACTGAAGAAGCATTGGAAACCATTAGGGATAACGTAATATGCAGACTTTCTCAGATTTATATTCATTTTTCAAAATCCATTTCAATAGAGACGTATAGAAAACAGAGTATAAGTTTGACATGCTTTATTACATACCTCTGATTGAAGGACATCAAGAGGAACAAAAAATATATGATTTTATCATAAATGTCAAGCTTACATTTTGTATATTCTCTTGAAAGTCAGACTATCGCGGAATACTATTTTATGAATCCTTTTAGTGTTTTAACGTATACTGTCCCTGTTTACATATTGTTCGTCCTAGCCTCATGAACACTCGGAATTGCATTGACATTAGCGTCTTCCTATAATCTGCAAACTAAAATACACTGTTCTCTATATATTTTATATGAGTCTGTAACATCTAGCTACTTCCCGTGAAAATACCATCTACTCTTTTATTTTTTTCTTTGTTAACTCCTTTCTAAAGCCCATATGTTTATCAAACTGTCTTTAACTTCTTTATCATTTTTCGTCCAAGCTTTGCCACTTTGCCTTAATTCGGCTACAGTATCACAAATTGTTTTGACAAAATTAGGTCAATAAGAGTGGCTATTGTTATGACAACATCAGTAAGAGTGGCTGTTGTTAAGACAACACCAGTAAGTGGCTATTGTTGAGAAAACATCACTAAGAGTGGCTATTGTTACTACAGTTTCCTACATTGATAAAAACACAAGAAATATCGATCTGTTTCAGAATTTGCATCCAAAATTTAAACAGTGAATGAGAATAAAGCAAAAAATCTGAAGCTCAAGTAGTATCCGTTGTTGTATCTAATTTTACTCCAGCAAAATATCGTCAAGGCTGACTGGTTGTGTGTAAAAAATAAAAATATAAGTGAGTTTTGTAACGAAAATACAGTAGTACCAGTCACATACAGAAACACAATATTGGTATTGAGTTTTTGAATACATGTGTGACATGCAAATAACAGAACAACTCTCTCTGATGTGCTTTCTGATCTGAAAACTTTATAAACAGATCGCTTAATTTCAAAGAATAGTGTTTTCATGAAGATAATTTATACTCAGCCGTGTAGCTGTTCACTTTATTTTTAACATTCATTTAATAAATATATCATAGGTACACAGTTTGATATAGTATTTTCCCGCTGGGAGAGGTTTATATAGTCATTCTTTTTTTTTTTTTTGTCTAATTCATATCTAGTTCTATTTTTGCTTAATGCAAAACTTTGGTGAAGCTTCTACTTTTTACTTCCTATCGTTTTAAGTTGCCTTCTTCTAGAGGTCGCCTTTGAAATGAACAAGGTTTAATCATCTTGTAACTTCTGCTTTATTACTTAGCAGTACTCTCTCTCTCTCTTTTATCTATAATAAAAGAGCCTGTGTGTGTGTCAGTCTGTCAGCGCCATAGCTCCAGAGGAAAAAACCTAGAGACCTGAAAATTTGCACGCATACTAAGGGGATTCTGAGGGTGTGCATTTGAGTGTTATTTTTGATCTCAAAACAATTTTGGCCAATTTGTTTGCCCTATAGTCTTTCCCTATAGCCCTTGACCTATAAAACGAGAGAAGTATATGCTTCCACCTGTCGCTTGGTACAACAAGTTGTTAGGGAATAAGTGTTTTTTTATTATTATTATTTAGTAATTAGATTGGGGGGTTAACCCCTTCATGAGGAAGGTAATGAAGGGGTTGGGGGTTGGACCCCATATAATTTCGTATATAATATCAGAAAGTGCCACCAAATCAGCACAATTTGACACAGGATGGCATGAGGTAGGTCACGAGATGGGGCGTGAACTCTCCCATCTAATTTTATATTCACAGATTGCTTAAAAACAGCATATTTTTTCTTTTTAAAATACGTTTGACATTTATTGTTACATGAAAAGCAAAATTTTTATCCTTTCTATTTAAAAATAGCTAACATCGGCTCTCTGTTCAGGTAATACCTGGGCAACGCCGGCTAGTGTTAAATATGATAAATTATAAGATTCGATGACGAGAAACCCACATTGAGACTAATAATGCTTGGAGACGGCTTGAATGGGTAATGAAGAAAAACTTTAATATAAGTTTAACATAGCACCAAATGTATAAGATATAATTTTTTTTTTCAATATATTCATAAGACACACATCTTGTTGCACTCAGTTGCCGCACATATTTGTTAGAAAATGTACTTGAATTACCAACTTGTAATAGACTGTCATTCTTTCTTATTGGATGTCTCACTGGCTAAGGTACAGAAAGTAATCCGATAAGGAAGGATCACTTTGTTCTTCATGTCTTCATGTTGACTGTCACATTGAAACGCCTCCGCGGCTGAAAGAGCGAGTATATTCGACGACAGGTTTCGATACCGCGAGCCGCAGGTTGAAAGTCGAGCGCTCTAACCATTAGACTTTTCAGTCAGAGTAGCAATTGCGAACCTAAAGCCAAAACTAACTACAAAATTCGGGAAATGGTACTTTCGTGTTTTATTAATACGTATTTACACGTAAGTGTTTAACACTATTAGATCCTGTTGTATATCTAGCGGTACATGCAAGAAAGATATTTTGCTATGCAAATAAATATAGCTCGATTGCAGTTCACACAGTAATATAATTTCGACCTGAGTTCTATCCCTATCTTGATCAAACCACTGTCAAGTCTGTAAGGTTTCCAGAAGTTATCGAGATACCCAGTTAATTATTTTGCTTCCATAACGTCGGAGATCAGAAGGTTATTATATGAGAATTATAATGTAATCATATTTGTATACGCTACTTTATAGTAGGTTTAATTGATGACTGTATTTCTAAAAATAAGTAAAGAAAGTAATCAAGAAACCTGGGCTATTTATTTTGATCATAGAACAACAAGAAACCTGGGCTATTTATTTTGATCATAGAACAACAAGAAACCTGGGCTGTTTATTTGGATCATAGAACAACAAGAAACCTGGGCTGTTTATTAGGATCATAGAACAACCTGGTATGATTCTGAAATTCAAACTGATCTATTCTCACTGCAGCCCTAAACAATTTAGAGCAATCCACCGATCCATGCACGTACGGGTTCCAAGATTTGTCTCATTAATTAACCAACTTCAATACAATATCCATTAGAGACAGAAACTGTAGAAACAGCACAATCTGTACATATTAGTATAAGAGAATACTTAGATGTTGTACAACAATCCGAGAAAACTACTCTAGAATAATTTTTTCAAGTTATGGACTAGTTACTGTATATATGCATCTGGTCCTCTACCTAAAATTTCTTACTAGAACCAAAAATTATAACGAGGTAATGTTTAAGGAAATTATTCTTATCCACGAACTACAGCTCGGAATCAACTGAAATAGTGTACAATCTATATAAACAACCATTTTGCGTTAACCTAACTGCCTTTACTTTGTGCTATTTGTTTACCTTTCATATGCACTAAGAACTAGTCCTCCATTGTTAATAGTACCCAATCTTATGGGCATGATTATGCACTATTGCCCATCATTGTCCTTTTCACTTTGAAAAGCCCCTGAGAAGGATAGCGAAGTCAATTAGTAATCCCATTGGACAGCACATCTATCAAATCCCACGTTGCAACTACAAATAATTTTTGTGCCTTTGATCTGCTTAGACCTGGTCTTGGAAGCCGATGTCCACGTACAGTGGAGGATCTA
The DNA here is from genome assembly GCF_000517525.1 of Limulus polyphemus. Lineage (NCBI taxonomy): Eukaryota > Metazoa > Arthropoda > Merostomata > Xiphosura > Limulidae > Limulus > Limulus polyphemus. The sequence continues at coordinate 70,221 of NW_013665766.1, forward strand.
CTGAAACTTATCAAGGCATATGATCTAAGTTTCTTCTACCATCTTTCTCATGAAAACAGCTATTGATTTCTGGATGTGGCTAAGAGCTTGTTTGTGGACGTTTGGCTTGACTTGGGAATCTTCGTCAGTTTCCTATACGTAAGTTATGCAGTTTCATTGCAATGGCATTTTGGGTTGGAGATTTCTCTTTTGGATCATGACCTTTACTTTGCAGCGTTACCCCATGCTGTTTCAGGGTGGGAAGCCTGAAGTAGGTAATTGTCACTTTTTTTTTTATCTTTTAGCCGCGGCTCATAGTACGGCTCTGAGTTTGTTTATTTTTTTCAAGTACAAACTTTTATCTCATAGTTACGTCATCCCTTAACTGATTTGAGATATAATTACAGTTTAAGATTAAGGTGATCAAACCCTTTCGATTTATATATTTGACCACGCCCAAGGTCTCATAGATTAATTTTCTTTAATCCTGCCTAAATTAATTTCAATTTGAGGGTAGGCTGGTAGAGATTCTGATGAGTAATAAAATTGAATCGGGTATACGCGCATCCCACGCTTGGTATGGCTGGCGCAAAAAAACATAGCTGATAAGAAGGAAAAAAGTTCTCTAGGATTAATTTACTCTAACCCTGCCTAAAATAATTTCAATTGCCGCGGCTACTAAGGATTCCCTGGGATTTCATACTTTAAGGTTCCCAAACTCTGGAAGCGTATAATTGTAATAGAAGTAATAGTATTAAAATTATCCTAATTATATTGAGGAATTTGTGTTATGAATTAAAGAAACACAAATAATAAAATGATCAATAAAATATAAAGTAAGGTTGGTTGCTGCTGCCGGTTGCCTCCTGTGGTCGGCGATTTGGAATTAAGTTTGGCATCACTGACAAATGTAATCTATAATTGGAGAAAGAAGAGCCTGTAATTTCACTGATGCTAAAGTCCTTCAGCATTTAAATCAATCAATCGATCTTATGGTTTGTTTTTGGAACACATTGTTGTCCTAAGCCTTCTGCTGTGTAAGTTATTCTGCTTCTCCTTTGGTTCCACACTTTTAATAGTATCTCCGTTAGAGTATTCTTATCCAGAAGGTGCCACAAAATTATCTTTCACCTATAAATCTATCCATGGCGGTGTGGAGGTTTTGACTAATCGAATGGTCCGGAACTCTTCGTGATTCGAATACATAAGTGGTAGACGTGTTGCCTGTGGCTCCACAGCTTGCATCATGGTAACAAGTTATCTTATCAGCATATTCAAGCACAATTAACACTGTGATTAAGTATGTGCAAAAGCGTTTGTATAGGTAAACTAGTCAAATAATTTAATTTGTGTAAAACCTTGGTGATCAAAATAAATATTTAATATATAAGAGGCGCGCTGTTTGCCGTTATATTAGTCATCAGTGTTTTATTCTGTTATTATTTTTGGTTATGCCATCACAGTAAAGACTGGAAACAACATTACTAGAGGTGGAGTTTGATGAGCTAATTGTAGTAGATTATTTTCTGTAGATTATTATAACTTACACGTGTCATAAAATAATTGTGGAAAAATTGTGTGCTGCCATCTATTGCTACTACTATGAACTCTCTTTAATACCCTAAGATGGCGAAACTTGTGAAAATAATTACGACGTTTGAATTTTTAGAATTGCTGTATGTTTTGGTATACGTTATTCATAAAACAACTGCGAAAGTTTTATTTTTTTTACTTCAGTGTTGTTGTTTTTTGTAATTCGTAGTGAAAAAATATTGTTATATCTAATATAAAAGTTGGTTGTGAAGCTACGAAAAGGTACTTCGTTCAACTAAATTATAATAAGAACAAATATATAATTATTTCATACAAAATGTAAAAAATGGAGTAAGTACCATATGGAAAAATCTATAAACAAATATAAGATATGGAGCAAGATGAATTTCCTAACATACTAGTGGGAGTTTTGAAACCTTTTATATTTGAAGTTTCCTGTTAAGTATTTTTAAGATTATTCGTCTTTACATGGTGTGTAGTTGTGATATTCCAATAGAAAAAGATAGAATTTTCTTAGTCCATTCATACATATTTTTTAACATTTATAAAAGTATTTCTATATAGTATGCAAATAAAATGGTCAAATTAACAGAAATGGTAATGAAACAAAATTTCTGCTGTAGATCGTTTTTGCTGAAGTGACTAAAAATGTACGTTTTGGCTAACAATTACTGTAAAATTTTGCCGATAGGTGGCATCACCATTGTTGTCGACTAGGTGAGCATTCGGCCATGAAACAAAATGTTTCTGTATACTATTTTATTGTGAGCTAAATTGACTAACGTTAATGTACTAGCTAATAGACACTGTTAAGCTTTATAAGTAGATGTCAGTACTGCTATTGTGAACAATCTAATCATCATAGTTATTATACAGCGGGACTAATCAAATTTTCAACAAAAAAGTTAGACTATTAAAACCTCAGTAATAATTTTCGCAGTAAAACTAGGTACTCTACTCTACATAAAACTTGCTGCCTAAAAGAGAAAAAAACTATTTCGGGATTAACAAAGCCGTATTAATTATTTTCTGCCTCAAATTTACAATATAAATTTTTTTTTTGTTTATTCACTTTAGAGCAAAGCCATATTGGGATATCTGCAGTGTCACATTTTAGCGGATTTTAGCGTTGTAAGTCGCATCGGGGGTACATATAAAAGAGTAAAACTGTATTTGGATTAACAAAGCCGTACTAATCGTTCTCCGCCTCAGAATGACACAGAAAGGTTATTTGGATAACTTTGTTTCATTACAGAGCTAACAATCGTTGTTAAAACTGAAGTGATCAGTTCATCAACAACATCCAAGTGTGTCGTGTTAATAATTAATTTGAAATGTTTGCCGATAGATGCCACTAATATTGTTGATCGTCTAAATAAGAGCTCGGTGGTGGAGACTTAAAGGATTTATCTGGTATGGGAATGTCCGAGTTTAAATATAATTTGTTTATTTGTAGTTAAGCACAATGGGCTATTTGTGCTCTGCCTACCACTGGTATCAAAACCCGGTTTTTAGCATTGTAAATATCACAGTGCACCTATGTAACGAAAATAAAGATGGATAACTAAATGAAAAATATCTTAAATCTGTAGAAAAATATTAAAAATAGTGAATCACCAGCTGTTTCATTAAAGGCCAACACCGAATTTCAGTTTCTATAGCTTTTCAAGTCGAAATAAAAATATTTCATTTTGTGACTTTTGTTAGGTATAATCAGAGTTTTAAATTACGATAAGTTTCTTCCAATGACGAAACTTTCTTATAAATTAATGTTGAGTAAAAGAAACTTATTAAAAAATTATAAAACATTCAGTGTTTGGTGCGTAGTCAATGTTGAGGTAAATGCTGTATATGCTTAAAGGTAGAATACGTGCAATATGGCTCTTAAGTAAATATCTAAAGACAAAGACGTTTAGTCATGGTTAAGATAATGATGTTCTGTACTTTTTCTTAAGTAAATATCTAAAGGCAAAGACGTTTAGTCATGGTTAAGATAATGATGTTCTGTACTTTTTCTTAAGTAAATACCTAAAGACAAAGACGTTTAGTCATGGTTAAGATAATGATGTTCTGTACTTTTTCTTAAGTAAATACCTAAAGACAAAGACGTTTAGTCATGGTTAAGATAATGATGTTCTGTACTTTTTCTTAAGTAAATATCTAAAGGCAAAGACGTTTAGTCATGGTTAAGATAATGATGTTCTGTACTTTTTCTTAAGTAAATATCTAAAGGCAAAGACGTTTAGTCATGGTTAAGATAATGATGTTCTGTACTTTTTCTTAAGTAAATATCTAAAGGCAAAGACGTTTAGTCATGATTGAGATAATGATGTTCTGTACTTTTTTAAAGTAAATACCCAAAGGAAAAGACGTTTAGTCATGCTTGAGATAATGATGTTCTGTACTTTTTCTTCATTTATATATGTTGTGGTCGTGTTTTTAGCTCTTTGTATTTGTAATATTTAAAGGTTTCATCATCGTTTGTCGAGTTTTTGTATTTTAAGAGAACATTTACAAAAATGCTTAACATTCAGTCGAAGCAGTATTTTGCAATAGATAAGTATGAGTGTTTATGACGTCCTTACTTGCGTGTATTGCGACACCTATTGTCTCTAACGATGTGCTTCTATTTAAAGTAAGTTAGAAAGTGTCACGCACATCACCTTGACTTAAGAGACTCAAAATTGCATTGTGATTTTTCCATCCTTTATAAAAAATTTTGTGGTTAAAAGAAACGTGAGTACAGAGCAGTTTAAGAAGCTAGTTTCGAGAACAGTGTACGCCACAAAAATAATGAAGTTACATGATTGTGCTATCATCTTGCACTTATATAAAATGACAGTTTCGTATAATTACACTGCATTGTCTCTTATATGTAATTCAGGCATTTATAAGAGTTACTTTTCAAACTATAACAATGCCTGCTCTTACCACCATTCTGATTCGTTTCACGTAGAACAAGATTTTAAGGGAGGGAAACGCAATTAACAGTTTGTACGATATTGGACTCTAGTCTTCTTTATTTTTAAATAGAAATTTACATACCCAATAAAACACATGCTCATTAGCATTAAAGTGATAAGTCTTTCATATGTAAGTTAATAGTTTAAAATAATTATGCTTTGTAGTTCAACCAGTAACGAGAATTTATGAGTTACGCATAGCGTTTATACCATTAACTAAACTTGCAATGATCCTGCTTATACATATACTACGCCACTAGAAATAGGCTTAACCTTGTTATATAAAGCACAAAAATTTGTGTGTCTGTCTGTTTGTCCATTATCTAACTACTCATAGATCGCTGGACCAATCTCAACCAAACTTTGTGGAATAATAGTCCGGAACACGGGGCATGTTAATAGGGGTTCACAACTCTCTCCACCCCCACCCTCCATTATTACTGTTATTGAGCCTTTATTATCTTGGCGTGAGTTTACATTAACCACATTCATAGATGTTGCCACGTTCTTACACCAAGCCAATAAAATAAAAATAAAATCATTAAATTTTCCATCTCCCGATGGGACAGCGGTAAGTCTTCGGATTTACAACACTAAAATCAGGGGTTCGATCCAACTCGGTGGACACAGCAGATAATCCAATGTGTTGATGCTATAAGAAAACACACGCACACATTAAATTATCTATAAAATAACATACCTGATGATGACAAAAACTTGTCGGAACTTTGTACATTTGCTGTTATGTTAAACTTATATTATCTATAAAGTTTTTCTTCATTACCCATTCAAGACGTATCCAACCATTGTGTGTGTGTATGGGGGGGAGGACATCCAAACATCTTATATATCTTAGAGAGTGCACTACCATTCTCTATGGAGGTATGCAATGAAAACAAAAATGGCTGCCACTCTTGCAATAGTAAATAAACTTCGATGAAGTGGATAATACAACAACAGCCACCATAATGCTGATATGAAGAGCCGCTTCTTGAATTATACCTACTTCGACCCGTGACCTTACAACTTCATCCTTCTATGGCTAATGACCTTCAGTTAATTAACAACGTGAAATAAGGTGGAAATACATTAAGAGGTAGGTGTTGAAAGCGGATAATAGAAAGCACCCCTACCGCCACTACTTTCGCCGCTACCTCTTCATACAAGGTTTACCATTGCAGAGTGTATACCATATTTTAAGTATATACATTCTTAAAGCTCATACAAAACTTTTGTTGAAGTAATAATGAAAATTGTAATAATATGTTTCGTTATAAATACATTATGTGAAAGTCGGGATTTTTGCGTTATTTATCATAGCATCTACCCCCCCCCCCACCTCCCCAAACATTTTTTTAAAGTTCATAATCTGGACAAAGGACGGGTATCTCATCTTGTATACACTATTCTTTTATTTTATGTTTTAGATATAATAGTGACATATAAATTAGTTACGTAGTATTATTTGTATTCTAAAATTTATTACGACCACTTTGTCTTAACTATGAAAACGAAAGGTACTATATTTCGCCAAAAACGCTAAGGTGAACGTTTTCTCTTCCTTTTATCAGAATATTTTCTTTAAAAAGATAATTATATAAAATTTCCAGTTGTTATGTGGAAGCTACTATGTAGACAACTCCATATTTTTTTCTTCTAATTTTTGCATCATTACTACGCTTTATTTATCGAGACTTGAATATTATTACTCCGATGTGCGAATAAGTCAGGCCTATTGGCTAATGATATACGTTTTGGTCTGCGGATCGATGGGTTTGAGACGCGATGCCACTGAATAATATCTATGTGCACTTTTAGATTTGGGCGCGTTATAGAACTGACAGTATATCTCGTTATTTGGTTTGAAGAACTAAATAAAATACTCGATTACACCCGTCTCTAGCCGCATACAATAATGGAACTAACTGTATGAGTTTTAATAACACATTTCCTTTAAATAATTATTCAGTACTGTTTTTTCTTTGTCAAAGAATGATCTGTCTTTCAACAGATCACATAGTTAATAAAAGGAAATTAACACAGATAGTTCCTTTGACTTGCCAACAAGTTCTGTGCACTTTCCTTGACAGTATTGATTGTAGTTTGAAGCTACTGTGCTTTGACAGTCGACGGAACGAAACTTTTGGCAGACTGTATTTAATTAAGGCTTCGTTGTCAAACTAGACATTTATAATTCACTTTTCTATGTGCTATATATTCTTTTTGCACATATCAATTATCTTGATTCCAATTCTTCAATTTTTTTCTTCTCTTTTCGTTTATATTTCCACCTTATTAATTTGTTCTAGTGCTTAGCTATATCCACATTTTTTAAATTTCCATGCAATCGACCTCATCCACATATTTTCCAATTGTTATTTTTTTCAGTTTAATTTGTTTGTTTTAGTAAAACATTGTTATGCTTTGATGATATCATTATTTGTAAGTGCATGTATAAGTTTCACATTATTTGTAAATGTGTATATAAATAAAAACAACTGTACTGGCAGACACAAAACGTTTAATTCGAAAAATAATAGAAAAACATTTTAAACAATATTAGCTTCCTAATATTAGGCAAACAATTTAAACAATATTAGGATTATTTTGAGTTTTCGGGCAGAATTTCTACATTTAAAGGTAAATTACTTAACCTTTATTTGAATGGCATGATAAGCCTTTTTGTGATGTGTCATAAAGATGAGACTTAAATACATGTTTTTCATGCTGTTGACTGGGTGCTTTCTGTCAGCAGTTTAAAATTAGGGACAGCGGTAGACAGCCTTAATAGTTTTCCCATAAATGCTATATACACCTGGCATCAATGGTACTGGTCAGATGACAAAGATTTGTAAAAAGATTCCCAATTTTTGAAGCCTGGCATGGTTTGGTGGTTAGGGCGCTAGATTGGAATTTTCGGGTCGCGGGTTCGAATTCCTGTCAACGGAATATGTCTGCTCTTTTAGCCGTTGGGGTGTTATAATGGGATGGTCAATCTCACTACTGGTTGGAAAAAGAGCAGTCCAAGAGTTGGCAGTGGGTGATGTTGACTAACTGTCTTCCTTCTAATTTATTATAATTGCTAAATTATGGATGGTTAGCACAGACAGCCCTGGAGTAGCTTTGTGCGAAACTCAAAACAGAATTCAAACATAATTAAAAATTCTATACATCATGACTCAACTAATTATTTGTGCCTGAAGTGTATCTTTGGAGTCGTTTCTCATTGCAATACGAAACTAAATAACCAATCAATAGTCAGTAGAAAGCATGCGAAATTATTCTCCGTAATTAGTTTATAAGTAGTTTGTATAACACTAATTGTTCGTATTGATGGATATGTGTATATAAACAGTATACACGATTTGATGTCTTCGTGACGAAAATAATAGTTTATAATTGTCGGTAATACGATTAAAAATTTAAAGAACAGGGTATTATACCTAACTGTAATTTGATGTCTGCTATTATTGATAGATGTGTATATATGAACAGTAAACACGATTAGATGTTTCTATGACGACTGTAATATAGTTTATTACTGTACGGTGTAATACGATTAAAAATGTAAAGACAGAGTATTATACCTGAATGTAATTTGATGTCTGCATATTCGTACTTTGTAGAGGTGATTAAACTTATTGTTTATGAAAGAATTTCAATAATTGCGTGCAGTGCTATGCAAAACAAGCTTGCAATGTCTGCGGCTGAGGGGCTATCCAACAGTATATGTTCTAGGTTAGTGCATTTTATTTTCAGTTTTTTTCTTTGCAAACATTTTACACCGAAGCTCAACCTAGTTTATGTTAACTTCAGAGTTAAAAATCAGAGATTGATCTTAATCGTGAGAGACGTAGTGATGTTGCATCTTTCAGTTCTTATTCGACGAACCAGACTTATTAAGCAAACTGTTGTAAACAAACATTATTACATTTAACGAAGGCTTTGAAGAACAAAATGGTAAGAAATTACTTTGTCCTCGTTTTATCTAAATAATCGGCGAGTGAAATTTCTACTTTATCTTATTTGGAACATTAAACTTTATTTGGTACTGAAATGTATATGTATTCGTCATCATTTTGACGTACATATGACGTCAACTGATTGTAGCTCTTCACTTTACTGTTTGTGATCTCTACTCAAAGTGAATTTTATCAACTTGTCTTTCAACACCAAAAACCCAACGGAAATATTATAGGCAGCATAGAAAGTATAACTGATTGCTGCAAATGTAATACAGATCAACTAGAGTGTAATTATGGTTTATTTAACATTAGTGTTTACTGGGTTTTGTTGTTCAAGACTGATGACTGAGTTATTTATGTTGGATTAAATATATTATACAAGTGCACATTCACTATGTTATATATATCTTTTTTTTTATTGCGAAAACATTTGGCTCTTTTCTAAAAAGAAAAATCTAACGCAAAGAATTAAACAAATTTCCCTCAACTTTTATTTTCAATGGTAATTTTGAAGATTTTTTCTTTTCCTTTTGAAAACGTTTAAACCTTCTTTTTTAATTTTCGTGTTTTTCAAGCTTTATTGTTTAAATGCTTACGATTCAAGTGCTGAATATTGCTTAATATTCAAGTAACTCTGATTATACTGATATCACGTTAAAGAAAAGGCTTTAAAGTAAACGGATTCCATATTACTATGATTCACAATGTTTAAGGAGATAGGTTTAAAAGTTGGTGTCTTAGAAATCCTATTAAATAACCAATAATGAATGAGTCAAATCATCTATTGGAGCATTTGAAAATATCTAGTTTAAAACCGAAATTCGTACACTTGTTTATATAGCATTGAGTAGTGCTGAAATTATAATTATGAAATGGGGCTGTGTTTTTATAACAGCATAAATACAGCTTCATTAAGTTTAGTGCTATTTGGATTAAACGAGCCTATTTTACATATGGAAAATATATGGGGAGGGTTCTACAAATATATTCGTGAAAGGTCCTAATTAGGTTACCAGGAATTGCTTTAGTCAAAATTAGTTTCAAAGCTGTTTCTTTTCTAAAGTTCCACAATTAATACTTAGCTTTAAGGCACCATTCACGATATTCTGGTCTGGCCCGGCATAGCCAGGTGGTTAGGGCGCTCGCCTCGCAATCTGCGGATCTCAGGTTCGAATCCCCGTCACACCAAACATGCTCGCTCTTTCAGCCGTGGGGGCGTTATAAGGTGACGGTCAATCCCACTATTTGTTGGCAAAAGAGTAGCCCAAGAGTTGGCGGTGGGTGATGATGACTAACTGCCTTTCCTCTAGTCTTACACTGCTAAATTAAGGACAGCTAGCGCAGATAGCCCTCGTGTAATTCATAATAAACAAACAACGCTATATTCTTTTGTCTGTTGCAGCTGTTGTTTGGCCTCACTGTAAAAGTTTATTTCATTCAGGATAAAAACGGCACATCTGTTCTTATACAACTGACACAAAAAACTTAGTGCGATTTAACTATGAGAATCAAAATCATTAATAAATATGTGAGAAAATTAAATTTCAACACCTCTCTATATCTCCTTTAATTTCGTCTTGTGAGATTTATTCACGAAAAAGGAAATTATGAACGTCTATGTTAATGTAATGTACAAATAGTTGATAATGAGGAAGAGTAACATACAACTGAAATCCACTCAAATTATCATATATTTCAAGTGTTACAACGAATAATTTGTCGTTTACCTTATTTCTATGAACTTACCTACTAACTTTTAAGTAATTTGTCAATTTCATTTTTTTTTGTTTCTATTTCGTCCGTATGGTAAATCCGTCTTATATTACAGCAACGTTACCTTTAACATAATTTCGTTACAGTTTTCTCATTGTGAAGAAGATGCTGGAAAGTTCTGAGTTTTAACACGATCAGCAAATAGAAAAGTTGTTAATCAGGATTAAGCTTATTGTATTTCGTAGGAAATCCTTTACGTCGAGATTTATGAAATACGATTGTTACAGGAAAGACGTTTCTCCCCATCATAACATCATTCTTCTAATGGAAAGGGATTAACACTAACATGATGACTGCCATTTCTTTTCCGTACTTCGACCATTCACATTAGCCTTCAGGGTTCTCTTGGGTATAATTGCTTTTCTTTCATTCACAAACTTTAAGGTTAGGAAACTGATAAAACATGAGAAATACATTTCAACAGTAGCTGATACTACGATGGAAAGCAAGCTTCCTAAGAAATGCAGTGAAAACTAAGTTTACGAATTATGTATGATCTAAGTTTAAGGAAGCCGGTTCCATAAACTATTGTTTTCATTTACTTCTAATTGCCATCACCGAGAGATGATAATGTTTGAAGTGTTTGTTTGTTTGTAATTAAGCACAAAGCTACACAATAGGCTATCTGTAGTCTGCTCATCACGGGTATCGTAACCCGGTTTGTAGTGTTGTAAGTCTGCAGACATACCACTGTGCCACTGTGGAGATGTTTAAAATGTGTGTTTCCTTTAATATTTGTTTGTTTGTTTTTTGTGGGGTTCGTATTATAATGTTATAAAATCTATGATTCTTTTACTTCAGATATTCGCATGTATAAAACCCACGATTTGTTCTAAATCAGATGTTCATTGGTATGAAATTGATTGTTAGTTTATTTCAGGTTTTTGCGAAATCTTATATTTCAGCGTTCATGTGTATAAAGCAATACGTTATTTAATTAATTTGTGCACGTATCTTATCAATTGCCTTTGTAATAAATTTTTCAAATTATAAAAAGACTTTATGGACACCCTGTACTTTTCTTCAGTTTAGAAGACCTTATCCTTTGCTTTTACTATTTCCCTTATTTCTTCATTCCCCTTCATTTTCGTTCCACAAATGTCCGAGGCATATTTCATAACTATATTTTTGAACCTATTCCATTTCTCTTGTACTTTTCCTGTTATTACAGGAACAGCATGGTATTCTTCTTCGATTTTTTGTTGAAGTTGATTTTGGCTTTCTTTTTCTGCTACTTTTTTGTGTTTACTACTTTTTCCTTTTTATTAGGGTCCATTCATCTTTCGCTGAGTCTATTATTCTCAAGTGTTCACTGTTCGGTTTTTTTGCTACAGTCTTTGCTTAGATGGTTGTAAATTCCAGAGTAATTGAAAGGAAGCACTCCTAATTCGTAACCTACAACCTAAGCTGAACAATCAACTAGCAACGTCACTGCGTCTCAAACTATGATCAACTCATCGTGCCTGAGATGGGAAAAAGTGAAAACTTCATCCAACAAACAAGTGTAAATATATATTGAAAAGGAATTGAATTGTCTTCACAAAGTATATGCAATTACGCAGTAATCTGATTTTGAAATTTACGTCTGTTGATATTTAAAATAGTGTTATGACAACTTTTGCAAAAGTATTATTTTGCGATAAACCTCCTCTGGAGTTAGCAAGATTTTGAAATGAGGCAGTGAATTGACCGTCATGAAATTACAACTAATTCTGACTTTCTTATATGAGTTTTATGAATATGATATTTCTCAGAAAAAACTTCTTTTTCATGAGTAGATAATTCAGTTAGAAATCACGTTTTCTAAGCGTCCCATCCTCTATAACCCATTTATGTGAAAGGGCGTCTTGTAGTCAGTACCCACCCTAGGTACAATTGTGGCCTGTACAAACTTTATATTCGGCGCCCCTGCCCCTGTAAAATTGACAAGAACTGCTAATTGCAGTGTCAATTTTGGCGCTCCTTAAGGTGGGCGCCCTGTACCTAGGCACACGTCGACCGCCCCAACGGCTGGCTCTGCTTCTAGTAGTGATTGTTACAGCTGTTACTTGTTTTTCTTGTATCCTGCTATATTCATATTTCAAGTGTTTCTATAACTTTGAATCTCTAATGCATGTGTGATTGAGAGCGAGAGAGAAAATGTTGAAAGCATAATTTATGTAGAAAAACAAAATATATCCAATAGACTAGTGTATGGTAAATGTGAGGAGCAGCGGCATCAGGGAAATAAAATTGGACAATGAGATAAAAAAAATATTCATTGTTGTATTGTTTGTTTGTTTATAGTTATGCACAAAGCTACACAATCGGCTATCTGTGCTCTGCCCACAACGAGTATCGAAACCCGGTTTCTAGCGTTGTAAGTCCGCAGAAATACCACTGTGCCACTGGGGGGGGGCTCACTGTTGTAGAACTAACACTGGCAAAAGATAGTATAATAATTATTAACTTCTTTGATAACCTAATTTGCAACACGAGACAGAAAATGGATTAAGAAAACAGGTGTCACTAACAGTAAAAGTGCAACATGTCATAAGCAAAATATTGGTGAAGTAAAACCATTTATCGTATGAAGTATAATTTTTTTTTACATCAAACTAATTTTGAAAATTTACTCGCAGGATGTTTCAGTGAGGTTAAGATCAAAATAAGATATTGTTTGATTGTATTTATTTTCTACTTAATCGGAATCTTCCATTTACTAAATAATCAAATTTGAAAAAAAAAAAACACCCAGTGTCAGAAATCACGTTATTCTTATGGTTTTATGAGTTTATAAGAGACCTCCCAATTACCTAATGTTTTTTTTTCAAGTATGTATTTAGTAATTAAGTGAAAAGGAAAATAATAACAAGGAAACCAGAAACATTTTTCATCCCTCATATCCAAATATAACTACTAGATGTCATCATTTTCTTTGTTCGTATTTCCCGAGATTGATTAGCGTTTCTAAAAACTGTACTTATTAAATTAAAGATTTAAAATTTCTAATTTGGTTAAAGAAAATAGCGATAATTTTGTTAACTAAAAGAAATTAGTGTCATTGCTTCGCATCAGTACAGTACTGAGAAAATCTGATCTACTGTAACAAAGAATGACGTAGGTGAATTTCCAAAGCGTACACAAAAACATATTTGTAAATGCAACAGGTAATGCATTTCTGCTATTAAATTTTACCTCTAATTCAATGTATAATACGTTTTAAATAAATGATTGTGTCATTTTTGGAATTTCCAGCTTTGATTACGTTTAATTGAAATCAAATGTTCGTCATACCTTTCAATTACATCTTTCGCAATGATGTAGTTAGTGATGTTTACTTCATAGAACTGTGCCAAGCTTCAGTAGAATTAAGATAATTTGATTTGGCTGGGTATTTATCAAAGTTATGGACCATATGGGATTTGTATAAGTTTGTGAAGCTTTCTGGTTTCAGTTATTTAAATTTAATTTAAAACTCATGTCATAGCACATCTGGACTAATAGAGAAAAACGATGAATTACGTGTTTATGTAATAAGTTGTAAAAACTTTTCTGAAATCGAGCTTTTAGAGATACAGAATTCTGTGTTTATGAAGCCTACAAACTTTCGAGTTGTTTTATTGTTTTTTAGTGATCTTTCGTTTCTGTGTCAAGTTCGAATTAAGTTTCCAAAACATGTAACGAAATTACAAGTTTATCTAATAGTTTATTTTTCAATGGTAGCTCGGTTACCTTCAGTGTTTGTCTATTAACTGTTTAGTTGTTCTTGAACGTGGAAACAAGTGAAAACCTATACCAAACCTATTATAGTTGGATTAATGCCATTTGTGTGTCTTTAACAATAAGACGGTCTGATATGAATGGAAATTATATTGTTGTGGATCTGTATAAATATAATAATACTGTTTGTTATATGTCCATGTAACTACTTCGCAGGATATGGATGGATCAAATTGGTATGGTGGTTCATTAGGCCCAAGCGGGGTTACATACAATTTTTAAGTTTTGCGTTTTTACAATTGTATATAAGGGAAGCAAATTTTCATGTCCTTAGATTAATCATGAATTTACATAACTTCCGTCTATGGGACGGGTACTCCAGATAGTTTACAATATTAAAGATAGTATCCAGATTAGTTATGAGTTAATAGATACAGAAAAACAATTATTAAAACTTATTGCTTACCTAAAACTACTTAAGTTTTTGGCCTTCACCCTACTAAGATTTTGTCTTATTCAACCAGTTCCTGTATAAGGGAACGTCATTTGACTTTTTTCATTTTTAGGCCATGTGTACGTTATAAGAGTGAGAGTTAAATCCTATTATTGGTGGTGGATGATATAGACTATCTGCCTTATCTCTAGTCTATCAGCTCAAAATTGGGGACGGCTAGCAC
>NW_013665766.1:85833-118970 GCF_000517525.1 Limulus polyphemus
CTTTAGTGGGTTGATGATATAGACTATACTGCCTTATCTCTAGTCTATCAGACTCGAAAATTGGGGACGGCTAGCACAGGTAACCCTTGTGCAGCTTTGCACGAATATCCGAATACAAACAGTTACCCACCAGTATGCAATAATTTACTTAATCCATACATTGTAGGAGTCTTGTGTCTTATTTAATGCCGTCAAAGGTCTCAATTCAAACAGTTACTTGGTTGTTGTAAGGAAAAAACAACCTACCAAAGTTTCACAATTCTTGGTAATCTATAGAGTGAGTGAATAAGGTGTGTTAGATTGTCCTTGTGTCAGATTACTAGTAACAATAGGTTTATGATATCAAAAAAACACGTAGGTTCAATAATTCTTGATACAAGATGATAAAGACCCTATAACCTCTATAATATTTCTAAAATTAAGCATTTTGAATAAGAAAGGCTTGTAGGAAATAACACGAACTTTGTAAATCATTATTGTAATGAGGATTGATGTTGCTGGTTTCATTGTTGGAAGAATATAGTACCTAAAGGTTTTTTTCTTTTGTTTATTCTTAAATATTATCCTATGAATAAAACATGTATTAGGTGTACACATGATCTTAAAGCTTAGTGTAAAAACTGACACTAATGATTTATTTGTAGAAATGGATTTTGATTTTAAAAAGATGCAATAAACTCGCCACTATGATGTTATTCCAGAATCATGATGCTGTAAGCTCTGAAACGTCATCAATTAGTTTCCAAATAAGGAAGTGGAGAGAGAGCAATAACATTAAACTTCCAAGGGAAAAAGGAATAATTAAAACATACCATTTCATGGTATTAGATAATTTTATTAAGCTTTTGCATTAATGTCACGTGTGCTATATGGATTTTCCTGTTAGTGAATATTATATATTTTCCCATTCGCAGTAGATCATGGTTTTGTTTACAGTAAGAAGATGAGAAATATTATTGTTATTTTTTATCAAGTACAGGAAATTCTAAATAAATAAATATTCTATATATGTTTTCCCCATTTTCTTATGTTTTCCGGTCTAATGTTTTATTTTCGTTCTATAAACCCCCACATTTGTATTTCGTGGTACAGTAATTTAATGTTGGAGGTGATCACCTGTTTATATGATGTAAGATGCGACTTACCTATGCCACAGTCATCTGACTAGTTGTGCAAACTTAAAGTATTAAGTGTTCACTTTTTATGTTTATTGTTAATTTAGAATGTTGTACATGTTCCCCAGTGACTCGGCGATAAGTGAGAGTGCTCATACTGCTAAAATCCGGGTTTCAATACTCGTGGTGAGCACAACACAGAAAACCCATTGTGTAGTTTTGCGCTTAAGAATAAACAAACAAAGTGTTATGCAGAAAGTATTTCAACTGTTTATTTGTATTATTTTCATACTTTAGTTACTGAGCAGAAGCAACTAATTTTATTGTTTCATATTTTCAGAACTAGAAGAAGTAGAAGCTTGTAACTGGCTGAAAGCAGCAGGATTTCCTCAATATTTCCAGCTCTATAAAGGTACGCTATATCATACTAAGCAAAAAAGGTACTGAAATATTTTGAAATAGTCCTAATTATTATCTTACTGTAAGCATATGTTAGAAACTGGACATGTTTTGGATTGTGTATAATACGAACTGCTGAGTAAACAAGGAATATTCACTCGTTATTATGAAAAATAATTTTATTTTACTCAAAATACTTTAAAATATTTTTTTAAATTATAATAAATTATTAAAAAAAAACGTTTTATATTTACACAATAAAAACTTTATTGAAGCCGTACGGCTTCCACTTTAAAATATCTCTCTACAAGTACATGTTTCGACGTGATCTACTTTAAAATGTGTCTGGAAAAAGTGAATTAGGTATATGTGTGTTATTTACGAATGAGGCGACTAATCATAAAACTTAATTAACACTAGCGGCTAGAAATTAGGAGGGGGGGAAAGGGACGTAAAGGAATATTGCGTATAATGCAATTATTCATTGCCCCCATAATCTTCCATAAAGTTGTCACCTCCGGTGGTCTAGCGGTTAGTCTGGGGCTTATAACGTTAAAAATCGGGTTTCAATACCCGCAGTTGGCAGAAAAGAGATGACCAGTTGTGTAGCTTGTGCTTATCAACAAATGAACAAAAAACCCATCGTTGAATGTTTTATTTGCCTTTCCGCTGACTTCTGGATTGTGAATGTAGTTGTCAAGCTATTTACGAAATAAAAAGTCTGTAGACTGATGCAGTAGTCAATGAGTAACAGTAATGAGTCTTCATAGGTCAAACTCGGTATTGTTTGAAGCGTGAACATACATATATATATATAATACATGTGAGTGTGCATATTATCTATATATAGGTTTCAAATCTATAATACCAAAGACGATGTAGCTTTTTAAATCTTGGTACTTGGTACTAGTAAATAATAGTTTTACTGAAAAACATCCATTAACAAGATTTACTTCCGGAATCACGCTGACTGTTTGCACTACTTAGTTTTCTTTATAGGTTGAGTTGACGAACGAAGTTTCAAGCACACTCCTCGATCATTAAAAGTTGTAACATGCCAAAAGGGACAAATAGTTTTTATGTTCTGTTCAATACGAATACCCACAGACTCGCATGTCTTCGAACACAAGGTATTCGTATAGAACAGGACATAAGAACTAATTGTCCTTGTGTTCGAAGACATGCGAGTCTGTGGGTATTCGTATTGAACAGAACATAAGAACTAATTGTCCACAGACTCGCATGTCTTCGAACACAAGGACAATTAGTTCTTATGTCCTGTTCTATACGAATACCCACAGACTCGGATGTCTTCGAACACATGGACAGTTAGTTCTTATGTCCTGTTCTATACGAATACCCACAGACTCGGATGTCTTCGAACACATGGACAGTTAGTTCTTATGTCCTGTTTTATAGGAATACGCACAGACTCGGATGTCTTCGAACACATGGACAGTTAGTTCTTATGTCCTGTTCTATACGAATACGCACAGACTCGGATGTCTTCGAACTCTTTCTTCTTTAATTCAATCCACAAATAAACCACAAATTTATGGGTTGGAGCAAAGCACATATTTTAGTTCTCCACAGTACCACTTGTTCTTTAGTAACTTTTGACTCTCACTCGATAGAATACAACTTTGAATGTGAAATTGCGAATTGGTAAAAGAAAATGCTCCGATCCTGGTGAGGTGTAATTTACCCATGATTTTGTGTTTCAAACATTTCATGATGAATGCTTTTATCATATAAAAATTGTTTTGGAACTACCATTTCCTATATGTCGCTATAAATTCAAAATTTCACATTTCTACCTACTACAATGTTATCTGAACGCAGTGTTAGAAATTCATCACATAATTCTTGCTTCATTTTACTTAATATTCGTCTTTTTTTGTAGCATTGCAGTTTCATAATAACATCATTTAAGTTTTCAATACAATGTACGCTGTATAATAGAACCTAGTTTTCTTTAATATAGTGAATGCAGAGTTATATAACCATTTAACGTGTTAAAAAATCAACTTAACCTGAAAATCGCAGATGCATGATGTTTTGAGCTATATAACATTTACATATATTGTTTTTACATTATTTGTATTTTTCTACTCCATCTATTTTAAATAATGGAACCTTTTTGTTGTTTTTACCGATATAAACCACCTATTTTATCCTTTAACCTGTTCTTATATTCTCTAATCTTCGTTGTCCTAGAAAAGACTAATAATAAACTAATGCACTAAATTATGGCCTTATAGAAGCCCATAATTAGTGATAATATGTAATGGTTAGTTAAACCGAGAGATGTTCCGAAATATCAATTGATGTTTATTGTGCAGGTTGCAACATCTGGTTCTACGTAGGTTAATTAACTACCTTATGTAACTTGATTCTGACATATCAACTTATAATGCACTCAGATGCATACCGTGGAAAACCAAATTACCTCAAATAACGTTGTTGGAAGTTTACCAAAGTATATTTATATATTTTCAGTATATTTGAAAACAATTCGGTAAATTTATAACATGAGCCAAAAGCGATATTAACAAAAACGTATGAAATCACTTTTGGACTTTTTGCTATAAAATACAATAGGTATAAAGGTTGGCAAGCCCTGATGAAAACTGATCTATGCCCTTTGTACAGAACGCATTTGTGTATAGCTTGAAAAACATAAATCAATCGAAGTCAAGTAATTGGATCAATTTAAAATGGGCAAGCATTTTTTTCTTCTTCTTTGGCCATCAGTAGTTGTTGAAGAAACCCTCATCAAATATGTAAATGTTCGTTTAATAATGAATAAAACGAACGTGGATCAGGTAAAATGGTGATGGGTAAGATTATATTGAGCATATTATATTGAGCATGTGGTATTTAAGAAGAATTTCCAGTAATTGGATTATATGTTAAATGAGTTTTATTTTGGTTTGATTATACATGCTAAATCAAAATATATAAGACTATATATATATATATAGAACATGTATACCATAATTGTATTTCTGACAGCAATCTCTATTCAGATAAATAACGCTGTGTAAACACAAGCGTTAATGAGAGTGTAATACGTTATTGGAGTTGCTGCTGTGTTCCTGTACTGATTAAAAAGTATTTGATACTTTAAATCTGAACAACATCTTATGCAACAAATGGATTGAACGGCAAAATCAGAAACCCCGATAGTTCGGGCATATTCGTCACTAGTTTAGCACTGTTGACCAGACAGACGCCAACAGCCAGCAGCACCCTCTGTCTACCCAACTATTTGTAACGACATTGGGGAATTGAGTGTCACTTTTATAATACGCCCAAGCTGAACAGCCCGGCATGGCCAGGTGGCTAGGACGCTTGATTCGTAATCTCAGGTTCACGGGTTCGAATTCCCGTCCCACCAAACATGCTTGCCCTTTCAGCCGTGGGGGCGTTATTATGTGACTGTTAATCCCACTATTCGTTGGTAAAAGAGTAGCCCAAGAGTTGCGGTGGGTGGTGATAACTAGCTGCCTTCCTTCTTGTCTTTCACTGCTAAATTAAGGACGGATAGCGCAGATAGCCCTCGTGTAGTCTTGCGCGAACTTCCAAACAAACCAAACCCAAGCTGAAAGTGCAGAGCATTTTCAGAAGCATGTTACAGACTTGAACCTTGGATCTTTCGATCCGAAGCAATGCATGTTAACCACTAGGCCTCTTTTTGAAGTCACATTGTAATATTTTTTTATTGCTTGTAAGTAACCACTTGAGATAGTATAGTTATTTATAGATATTAGCTCAATAGTTAGTTAATGCATGTATTTTCAGGTAATAAATAACGATAAATTTAAATTGCTTATTTGTAAAAAAAAAAAAAATAACAAAAATGTGCCGTTACACAGTTTTATTTTCCATCGTTTTAAATTTACGTCATTTGTACGTTATTTTCAGCAGTTGTCTCGGTAAGATCCCCTTTAACTATCTCCTGATACAAGTGTGTTTAGAGGAATAGTCGAACAGTTATGTTTTGGCTTAGTGTGGTTAGTGGTTATTATGCCGAGCTAGGGAACGAAAGGTTTGGGGTTCGGATCGTGTTTCTAACAAACATACTTTACATTTTCTGCTGTGGGTGGTGCGTTATTCGGTTTAAAGAGATAGACGACATCCTTGTTGCGCTGGGTACTACTTATTAGCTGTAGTTCAAAATTTACACTTTAGGGATTTCATACCTAGCCGTTTCCTCCACGTGTCTCATAAATTGTCGTTTAAAATGAAAATTCTAATTTCAATAATTCTATTTGCATCACAAGTTGTACAAAAATTGATGTGCTGAGAAATGAAGCCATTTTTTTCTATCTCAGAAGTTTCTAGAAGATATTTTCTATATATATATATATATATATATATACCTGAACAATCCTACAATTTTAATTCACTGTTGCAAACCTCTATTTTGGCTGCCAAAATATGGATTTGCAACTTCACAGGGATTTCTGTAAGCAGTAATTTTTATTAGTTCCATTACTTATTATAGATTTACACACTAGCTGATATGATGATTTGTTAATCAACACCTTGTTTCTTTACTTTTTATAGCTATGACCTCCGATCCCTATTACACTTTTTTTACATATTATATAATGCATAGCAATGGGCAAATATATGCATAGACTAAGACACAATCCCAACTAAGCACGTATAAAATTTTACCAGTGGGAAAGCAGCCTTTTTATATAAAACATATACGTCTAAACCATAGCTTTAAATAAACCTGCCCCCCCCCCAGTGGCACAGCGGCATGTTTGCGGACTTACAACGCTAGAAACCGGGTTTCGATACCCGTGGTGGGCAGAACAGAGATTGCCCATTGTGTAGCTTTGTGCTTAACTTCAAACAAACAATAAATATACCTTCGTGTCTTTTAAAGTAGTCCCCCGGTGGGAAAGCAGTAAGTCTTCGGATTTACTATGCTAAAATCATGGGTTCGATTTCCCCTTGGTGGACACAGCAGATAGCCTATAGTATGGCTTTGCTATAAGAAAACATACACACATTTTTAAAGTAATTATTCTACGAATGTGTTTAATAAAATTTAATATTATGTGTGTATTGAATTTTTACTCCTTCACTTCATACATAATATAAAGGTTGGCTCCCT
The DNA here is from genome assembly GCF_000517525.1 of Limulus polyphemus. NCBI lineage: Eukaryota > Metazoa > Arthropoda > Merostomata > Xiphosura > Limulidae > Limulus > Limulus polyphemus. Next base: position 92,482 of record NW_013665766.1, read on the forward strand.
AAAGACACTGATTGTATAGTGTACAAAGCACTGAGTATCTAGATATTACAATTATCTAATGTTCATCTATCATTGGTAATTCATGTATCACCATGTCCTAAAGCTTTTTAAAGGAATACCAGGTATTTGTAAGAAAGATAATTTTTCAAGGGGTAATGATGACATAGTTTAAACAAGAATTATGATATTTTTTAGCTTATGTAAAATATAGAAGAAACAAATACACTTTTCAATACCCCTACAACTTTTGCAGTACCTTATTTAGTATTATACAAAAGGTTTGGGTGCAATATATCAAGCCGTCTTTGTTGTAGGCTGGCAAAAGAAAGAATAACAATAATATGAACAATTGAGCAGTTTTTGGTGGATTTTAGATTATTTTTTCACAATTGTTGAAACGTCATTAGTATTGTACAGGAAGATTTTGAGTGCTGTTGTAGGAACGAGTTTGCTCTCTAAGGTGGTTTTCGCCGTGCGTTCTATTAGTGTTTCGTCAAAACCTGGTCTGTTCATTTTATGAACCACTATGATGAACATGATGCTGTGTTCAACTTCTACATTATTTATGCTGTGTTAAATGACTTAAGAATTCAGTTACCATATTTCAAATCCTGTGTTTGAAATGACATAAATATTCAATTACTACACTTCAAATACTGAGTGAAAAGGACATAAATGTTCAACTACCACTATATTTATGCTGTGTTAAATGATATAAATATACAGCTACAAATTATTTAATCTGTGTGAAAAGAACATAAATATTCAACTACCACTATATTTATGCTGTGTTAAATGATATAAATATACAGCTACCAAATTATTTAATCTGTGTGAAAAGAACATAAATATTCAACTACCACTATATTTATGCTGTGTTAAATTATATAAATATACAGCTACCAAATTATTTAATCTGTGTGAAATGACAAAAATATACAGCTACCACTATATTTATGCTGTGTTAAATTATATAAATATACAGCTACCAAATTATTTAATCTGTGTGAAATGACAAAAATATACAGCTACCAAATTATTTAATCTGTGTGAAATGACAAAAATACAGCTACCAAATTATTTAATCTGTGTGAAATGACATAAATATACAGTTACCAAATTATTTAATCAGCGTGAAATTATATAAATATACAGCTACCAAATTATTTAATCTGTGTGAAATGACATGAATATACAGCTACCAAATTATTTAATCTGTGTGAAATGACATAAATATACAGCTACCAAATTATTTAATCTGTGTGAAAGGACTTAAATACTCAGATACCACATTATTTATATGGTGTGACATTACAGAAACGTCCTACTAGCTGAATCACGTTCGTGATAACTTGTAAAAGAAAAGCATCTAACATAACTTGTATATATATATTACTAAATAATACTTAATTAATATTTCCTGTATTTCAGCTATTTTGGTCTTAATTGTGAGAGATGATTGTAGTAAATTTCCGTAATATCTGAATGTCGATTTTCCTCAGTTTTGAGTCATTCTGAAAGTTGCTTTCTAAATACTTTCGCAATCTAATAACTACGTTTAGATAATGATGTATGTAATGCCACGTGCTGCTGTTTCTGTTGACGGTCCTCTTGTTACTGCTGGCGCGCTCCTAGAGTGCTTCTGTTAAACTTCACCATAGGATATCTTTTGTTTATTCCTCCACTCGTAACAATGTCTCTGAGCTACGTGACGGCAGCACATTGTTGATGCTATTCTAAGACGACTCATGTTATTGGTTGCTTAGGCAACCTGCGGAGATGAAAGTGCGGAGGTAGATTTCATGTAAAGACGTGCCGCTATCGACATATAAAAGATGAAAGCGGGGTCCATGGTTCATAGTATAATCGATGTCTTCTGTAAATAAAACGTAACAACTTAGAGCATGATTAGCTTTTGATAAACCATAATGGAATTTGTGTTTACTTTGGGTAAGTCTGGTTTTTAAGTGATTATTTATTTCAGTACGGTTCATGAAAGAAACAAGCATTGTTCAAACTCAATAAAGAAAAAAAAATGGACAAGGGAAGAAGCACTATATTGTTAGTTTTTAGCGCAATAGTAACTAGTTTACTTAGTGTTCATTGTTTTAAATATAAGCATTTTTTTTCTATTAATTTGTTATCTTAATCATATGGGCGTTAGCTATTGCAATTCGAATTCTTAGATTTTCTATTTGTGAGAGGCAATATATCAAATATTGTAAATACCCAGTAGTTAGCTTTAAATATTCCATTAACTATTTTATGTTATGTTGAGCGCCAAGAACTGTTGATGATAAAGTTATAAGCCCTGATGTATTGATGGCGTTACAAGGTCTTTTTCTGTTATTAGCTAAGCCTCGAGTTATATTCGAGATGGATTACAATATGTTAATACGTATATTACAAGTTATGGCAATGTCGGGCAAGGAGTTAGTTTTCAGTGGTTTTTTTTTAGGTCCACAGCGAAATATTCATTTAAGCATGAACATTATTGCAAGAGTTTTAACTGAAGTTATCAGCGAAATTACTCGCAACGATTAGCCATTGGAATAAAATAGTATAGAATTGATACTTAATTCTTCAATAAACAGTCAATAAGTCTGTTACACTGCCACCAGGGGCGTATCAACTGATGCTGTAGACTCCGCGGTGCGGGGGACGTGGTACGCTAAATAGGGGCCTATAGCGTTACAATAAATCAGATATGAAGGGGGCCCGATGTGAAAATTCGCAGGGAAGGCACACATTCTTCGCTATTCCTATGACTGCCACTATCTCTAAAATAGATGTTAATGAAACAAGTAACCCCCTTTTAAATATTTTCAAGGTTTTAAGCCTTGGAATATGTTTTTTTTATGAGATTCGTACACTTATATTGACATAGAAATCAATTAGTAATGAAGTCCTACGGCCGTAAGACAAAATACTGTTTGTAAATGTGAACACGTTATTGGCTTGTGCTTAAAAGACGAATTCTATCAATTAAACACCTGAATGTTTTCAGTTGTTTATATTGAGCCGTTTTCTTTTACGTTTATGTTAATTTAAGCCAGCTTATCAACTTGAAAAAAAAAAAAACACAAATTTTTATTATATATATATTGTGACATAATTACCATTTTTATTTGTATATAAAATGCAACCTGTTTATAAATAAAGTAACATAAGTTTCTTGAAATAGATGGTCTGTTTCCCATTGATATTAGTAGCGTTCAAGAAGATCACAAATTTCTTGATCCTGACTCAATTCAAGCATTGTTCAGGTAAGGCAAATTATTGTTACACGATTTAGTTTATAACAATTAAGTGTAAATACAATCAAGTTTAATGGACTAAAATATCGCCTTTCTTTGACTGAAGTTTTATGCAAGGAATGTTAAACATTACCTAACTAAAAATACTTAGTTTACTGAAACATTTTCTGCACCCTGTAACGTGTGTATGTTACATTTAATCCACATACCTTACCTGTCATCTGGTTTGAAGGTGTTTTTTTATAGGTCGAAATATATATCGGCACATATACCAAAGTCAAACACTTGTGGGCCGTGAATGTCCCAGTGGTAAGTATGCGGGGCTGTGGATCCTAGATTCAGTGCAAAAAGATATATATATATATGTCTATGTATATAAATCGCACTCTACACTTTGTTGCTGTGGGTGCGTTACAGGAGTGACAGTTAAGTCCCAAGAATTAGCGCTGGGTGGTGTTGACTAATTAACTTCCGTCTTGTCTATAACTTCAAAATTATTGATGGCTAACGCAGATAGCGCTTTCTAGTAGTAGTGTGAAATACACAATACCGTGTGTGCTAGTTACTTAACTGACAGCGACAGTGACGAAACTAGTTTCCTAGTCTGTGCGTCGATGTTTTGTTCCAAAACTATGTTTTTTTGTCGTTAGTTTACTCTCGAGTAGTTTTCGCGAAATTCAACAAATTACAACAAACACTTGCATTACAGCTTTAACTAAAGGGGCACTCAGTAGAGCGCATACCACAACGGTCACGGACCATTTTTGACAGGACAATGAGGAATAATATTCCACATGTCTGCCAAGTTTCATTAAAATCCGATCATTTTTGACTGAGTTATAGAGCAAAAATTAGTCCCCGTGTTAACAGATAGGGATTTTTTTTATTTTTGTGACCTTGACCTTTGACCTTGACCATACAAAAATTAATTACTTCTAAGTTGGGGGTTCATAGACGAAATATATACCAACTTTCGTCCAAATCCATTTAGCCGTTTTCGAGAAGTCCTGGTGTCAACAACACACACAACAGGGCTCAAAACATAACCTCCGTCATCTCTGGTGGCGGAGGTAATAATTATCTCTCGTCCATTCAGTAAATATGATACCAATATCTGTTATAACTAAACCAAGCTACTTGTTATTGTTGTTCCTATTATTCAGCTTATAAATTTTGTTTTGTGATGCTCTCATAAAACTGCCTTTTTAAAAAAAATCAGGTTCTGCATATCAAAAATGGAACGAAATTGATTCGAAATAAAACATGTACCCTGCACGTGTATTTATAATAAAATTTTGCAAAAAATGATTTTGAGATATAAAATATGTTTTGTAGGGCATATTTTGGTAATGCTTATATCATAAAAGAACCTGTAACAATTCCCAAACTCTGTGAATTGAGAGCTTTGACTAATTTTCATTTTTATTTGTTGAGTGGTTAATAACATCCATAAAGTTTAGCCAGCGTACGTAAGAACTAAATGACAGATACAAAAGACATTATATTTAAATAAGTTGAGTCTTGTCGTATGTGATTTTGTGATAGAACAATGTTTGAGATATTGGTAAAGACAACGAGCTTGAAACTTTGATATCTTTGTTATGCCAGAGGAACTTGAAACTATATCACTGATATAGGACCAAAATTACTACAATAGTTTGAAAACTCGTGACTTTTTTGGACAATGAGTTTGTGTGACAGTAGTTAACAAGCACACTATACTAGCCTTATGTAGTGTTGTTCAAGAGGCATAAAGCCAAGGTCAGCACGTGAGCCATTTAGTGTTTTTCTGTAGATTACCAAAATGAAAACATTTGCAAACAAAGAATTTTGGTTTTATAACAGGTCAACCAGAAGAACCTGCTTAATAATAATAATAATTGGTGATATAATTCTAGTTTGACAGAGATAACATTATTTTGACGTTTGGCAAAATGCGTGAAAAATTGAAATGTTCATGAACCTTTTTTTTTCTCCTTTAGACGACTTAATACGCTCAACAAGTGTGCAAAAACAAAGGTCGAAAACTTGCCACGAAAATCCGTAAGTTTTGGCGTGATAAATAACTATAGTTTTCGTACCATATATCTATAAACTCTCAAAATGTAAAAAAGAAAACAAATTAAGTGAGCATAACCTTTAATTTTTGGACGATATTGTATTTTTATACTCTAAGGACATCTTTGAATAATTTGGAAATTTTTGAATTTCATGAGGTAAATAACTCATTTTGAGTTATTTCGTGTTTCTAAGACATAGAAGCTCTTGCAATGAATTGCTAGGTAATTATAGAAACGTAATAATATAACTCACGTTCTATGGTAGTTTATTTTTTATACTATGATAAATGATGATTCAATGCATTCTAATCGCTATATGTTTGTTATCTTGTATATTGATTATTAGGGCATTATTTACTTCTTGTCAAGTATTGTTTTTGAAATTGGCATCACTAACTTGTAAGTTACGTTTTTAGGTCTTATTTATATAGTTAGCTTATTTTTGATCGGAATATATTAATACTTATCGTTTTCAACTTTTTTTTGGTATTTAAGTTATAACAAAACTTGAATGCTATATTTAATCTTTGAACGGGTGTTGTATATCGATAGTAAAACATACATTATAGAAAGGTTTACAGATACTGCTATATCTTATATTTTATAGACAGCAAGAGTTTCGAAAATCACAATATAATTTACTTCATTTTACTGACGCCTTGTTCAGATAATCTGAAACTGATCTAAAAATCTAAACCAAAATATTGTTTTACTGCAATAACAATTCTGATCAGGATTTATTTTATCGTAATATTTGTAACCGTGATCATGTGCTGAATTCTGCCACTCTGGCAGAAACGTAACATATTATATTTCTATGTAATTAAAGTTTTCTCCCATAATTATATTACTTAGTTTTACAGTAATTTAAGACCTTTTTTTAGATTCAGTCTCCGGAGGAAAGTGATGAAGAACAGTATGCACTTAGTGAAAACTGGCAATTTCAACGTATTAATCATAGATGGTCTCGAATTTCTTCATCTTTTGAAGTTGATACTACCAATCAACATCTGAAAACTTCATCTCCAACAGGGGATTATCTCCCTGACAACCAGTTTACAAGCAGTCATGATAGTGTATTTGTCGATGATCATCAGGGTAGTTTATGCAGTCTATCAAAAGTATCTTTTGACGACTCTGTAGAGCAGTTGAGTAGCAGTCATTTATCTGTCCCAAAGGATGAGGACAATATTACTTCTGGGCCTGGAGAATCAACTAGTTTTGGTTCTGAAAAGTCATCAGATTTTTCAGAAAATGGCATTGAAAGTTTTCGTCGTAGTGGGAGTGAAAGGTTTAAAGACAGTGCAAAGGCTTTATTGCGAAGGATTGAAAGCCTTAAAGGAAAGCACAAGAAGAATAGTCACGAGTCTGTAGTTATTATGAAACAAAATATCTATAGCGAGACAGCTAGTGATTCATCACCAGGTAGTGAAGGAGATAGAAGTTCAGCTAGTAGTTTGACATCTTCTCCACAATTATCGTATCACAAACTTTCTGTTGAAAGAAATGATTCCGATGATAGTCAACACAACACATGTTATTCTAAACACAAGAAAAAATGCCACATTGCTCGGGAGACGGATTTTCGTGCTTTTAGTGATTCTGAGTCCTCATCACCCAAGTTAGCTCGTTCCTGGAAATATGCGGACAGTAATATTTCAAAAGATGGTGAAAATGAACATTCCACTGAGTCTAATAGTAAATCTAAAAGCACATTCCGTGTAGCAGATGTCAACAGGAAAAAGGGGAGAAGCAAACACAATAATGAGAATAGAAATACTAGCAAAAGCTACTATGAAGTCGAATATGAAGCTCATCTGAACAAAAATAGTTCAGCCAAACCAGTGAAGTGGTTCTCAACTGATAGTTCCCAGGATAAAAGAGACAAAGAACAAACTACACCAGTCAATACCATGCCTACTCCAACCATTGTTTTCAGTCGAACCTCTTCAGTTGAACAAGCAACTAACAAGTTGAACAGAATATACACAGGTATAGTTTTACTGTGGTACTACCGTTTATAGCTAAATTTATATAAAAAAAACTCCAATTCCTTTCATTTCGCTGTTGATTTGCTAGAGAGTAGATAAGGAAAACTGGAAACTTAACAATCACACAAGGAGCAGTTTCTAGTTTAAGTTCAATTCAACCTTATTTGTTAGTTCAAGTGAAAGTACATTCAGTCCTCTCGCCCATTCATCCTTTCCTTTTGGGGAAATATACCATAACATGAGAAGTGTAAAATCTATAGCTATTTGCCTCTAAATTGGAAAAATAAATTTATTCTACGCAATTCTTAAGAAAATTTACCTTTAGCATTATAAAATATTTTCTCTCTGATTGTCTTGTGGAGTTTTCGTTATAATTAAACTGAAATCTACTCATAAGGTTGCAGATATTATGATGTATAGGTAGTTTTAAAATTAAAAAATGTAGTTATGAAAATGGATCGAAATTATGTAATTTTATACGTCTGATTTATGGAAAAATGTTGAGTCTAATCTGGTTTAAGTTTAAAATAAAATAAATGACGTATATTAATATAAGTAAAATAAAAACATTACATAGAAAACAATGTGTTTACATAGTGGCAGCATATACAAGTGTATATGGGAAATGCATAAAGTTGTTTGCGCAAATTGTTTTGGATATTGTATTATGTTACCTTATTACAATATATGAACATGATTGACAATTCTTTGTTTTTAATAAATTGAAGTAAGCTATTCATAATAGAAAACATCGATAATTAATAGTTTTCAAATTAATCTGTAAAGAGAATTTGCTAACAACGATATATCAAAGTTTAGTTATGGCAGACGTGTGCATAAGTTAAAGAGTAAACATAAAGTCAACGTTTTTAAAAAAAATTATTATGCATTAGAAACGTTGTTTTTGTTTTCCTTTAAGAACAGCATGTTTCGCAGATATCTACAAAAAAAACAACAACAACAAACCTTTCTGTCATGTAGGTCAAACAAATGATGAGCATGAGTCCCAGGAACCTAATTGTGTGTTTCACGCATCTTTTCTATCTGATGATATCAGTTTACATGAGGAAGTTGAAAAACCAACAAGAGAAAGAAGAGACTCTGGTGTTGGTTCTTCTTTGACTAGAAGCTCCCTGTTTGTTCGGTAGGCTAATTTATTTCGTTTATAGAAATGTTTTATTTTAAGACAGAAGAGAAAAATCTGTTTATTGTTGTTTTGTACACTTTTCTCTGTTTTATACTTCATTGAACTTTGAGGCATTATCTGTACAGCATCTATATATAAAAAAGCTACTCACTGTTCGTAACGCCCCCTTTGTAGGTAACGCTCGTCTCTCTGTCGGTAATTTTCAAATTGGCTCAGTGGTTTGTCTCAGGGGGAAAGCCTCGCATTCAAATTCCAGTCGAGATTTTGTGTTAAATTTTTATATCTATTTTTTAAAATATTTATTATAATATTATCCTTTGAATATTCGGAAAAATATGAGTACCAGTATAGACTAAATCGGGGATCGTATCATATTACATTTAAACATCAGTGTCTGTTCGGGTCAAACACAACTTAAATATCTTCTCAGCCCAATAGATGGCGCTACAATATATTTTCAATGATATCACAGGTAAGTAATTTTTATAAATTTAGTCAAAATTTTGACAAGCATTTTTTATGAAAAGTTATACCTTTGTGCATTTGTACAATTAATAAATCGCAAGGTCAGGCATTTGACCATGCGGGAATATTTCTTCGATCGATGGTTCAATATACAAGGTTTTATCAAAAATATACACAACTCAAAATTCTAATCAAGGACCACTTACAGGAGATGACCAAATATACACAAAATATGTAAAATGATATACATTCTTTATACATATACTATTAGTATAATACAATTGACTTTTATAAAAAAAATTCATAAAACATTTATTTAGATTTAATTTTGAGAAGAAATATTTATCAGAATTTACCGTTATATGACGGGCATTCAGCTAGTTTTATCATAAATGGTCAGTATTTATTTCTATATTGTAATGAACTTTTATTGTTCCTGAAACATGTAGATTTATTTATAACAATTTCAGTGTTTTCATCGAAATAGTTTTATAAATAGATTTTAATGTAATTTTAGTCAACTGCGGTTTAAGGTTTACTTTTCCCCCATTTCAATTTATTGAAGGTTACCTACATTCCATGAAACCAGTTTTATGCATCCTGAAAAGAAAAAAAAAGAAAATTACTCTCTCTAAAGACTGAAGTTGTCATTGTATCACACACATAAATATAAATATTTAGGCTACCATCTTATTTTGTAAAAGCCAAAAACAATGATATTTGACTCTAGTACTTTTTCAGAAGTTGATATTTGGCCATTAAAGTTAAAGCTATTTCAAAACCCTCGCAAATTTAAATTGGTTGGTGCTAATCTTTGATCTTAAACGACTTAAAACCATCGTTCTCTCATAAAAATTCTACACATTAAGTGTTTGGTTTACTTTAATTTTAAGTGTATGCTTATTACTACGTTTGTATACAATAGATAGTGAAAGATTTAACTATTAACATTTTTATAATATAAAACTTGGTTTTCAAAAATATAGGTGCTTTTAATCTATTTCTATACTACGCTTATGGTGTTTCGAGTAAGGTAATACATTAAATATAACGTTTTGATGATCTAACGTTTTCACACATAACGATGATTATAGGAGTAACAATTTATTTTTGTTATATATATCAATAAAAGCAGCCCAGAGTCTCAAATTCGGTGGCATTGGTTCCTGTCCGTTCGACGCCAGAGTTCAGTTAATATTCGAACCGTGACGTCACATGGCCTTCACATTAGCAGTTTGTCAGCGTGTCAGCTAATGAAGTTGAGAAAGCTATCTCTTCTGAAGTTAACGTCACTTATGGAAAAGTATAACCCAACTAGCCGAACTGGCTGGAACTGGGGAGTTCCGAATTTCATACGCAAAATACGAACCCCTGATTATAAAGGTATATTTTATTAGTTACATACAAAAATGACTACTTTAAGGCTAAAATATTATTTAAAAAAATGGACTGATTTTCTCTTGCAACATATTATCTCAGAAGGCAAGGAAACTTATTGTGGACTAGTAAGTTGATCGTGCAGAAGAGGAGGTACATGTATTTTTAAACAGACTCTAAAAATATTTACAGAACTTGACCCCATACTTTGTTTTGTTAGCTTATACCAGTATAATGGCAAATAGCCACAAATACGAGAATTGATAAACAGATATTTAAAGCTTGCTAAATTATCTCGATAAACGGAAAATACACCATGTTCTTACTATTTGGTGTGTTCCTCGGTGGGACAGTGGTAAGTCTACTGATTTATAAAGCTAAAATCAGGAGTTCGATTCCCGTCCGTGGATACAGCAGATAGTCCAATGTTTCTTTGCTATAAGAGAAACACACGCATACATATTACGTGATGCCATAGAAAAAGGTATATTAGTAAGCATTGAGGATGTTTGCAAATAAGGTATCTCATGGCACCATTCTAATGAAAACTTGTCATTTTGCATAACGTAAGTATTACCGCATTGTTAGAATGTAACTAAAAATATCAATAAAAGTATTTTTTTGTCATATTTCCGTAGTTTACTGAAATCAATTGCAGAAGCAAATATAGATTTTGGGTTTGTTTTTAAAAGAAATATTTATATATTGTATTATCGTATTCCTTAAGTTTTGGTCAACTTCACCACCGATCCTGCAAATATTAACTGCTAGTAGCTTAAATTTATTACTACTTTTAGTCTACTACTAATAGCACGGACGGGGTCCTTGTGTTCCATACTGGCTAAGCATCTGTCCCTAATAGCAGCAAATATTAACTGCTAGTAGCTAAAATTTATTACTACTTTTAGTCTACTACTAATAGCACAGCAGTTAATATTTGCTGCTATTAGGGACAGATGCTTAGCCGTATGGAACACAAGGACCCCGTCCAATAGCTGAAATTTATTACTACTTTTAGTCTACTACTAACAGCACGGACGGGGTCCTTGTGTTCCATACGGGCTAAGCATCTGTCCCTAAAAGCAGATAGAGCGGTAGGTGATGAGGCTTGATGATTTTAACACTATGATTTTTTTATATAATAAAAAGAACAAACACAGGCTAGGCAGTGTACTATTTACTCCCTTATCACCACGGCGAATCTGCGACAAGTCGTACCCCAGCCTTAGTAAGTGTCTTGTATCAGGCAACAATATACGAACAAACAGAAAGGCAACAGTACACAACATAATCAAGAAGGTCCGGAAATATGGCCAACAAGATATGGGTTCACTAAGATAAGGCTTCCAGTAATACTTCCAATTCAGCTGTCGCGTACGTTAAGCAGCTAGAAATTGGTATTCATGTTATTCCATACGAAGACATACCAGTAAGGTCGTTGGCGCAGCGTCTATGGACTGCGCCGACGTGGTAAGGTCCCCAAATGGTTGTAAATACAACGTACTCAACCGTTGTAGTATCTGTCTGTTAAGCGATTGATAGTTTTCGAACTTTCCTGTAATCTAATTGTAAATATAAATAAAAATGGCAACTTGTTATGAAAATAGAAGAAACATATAAAAAAACCATTGTTACTTTTTGGCCGGTGCTTTTTATGTAATCTTGGTACATTTGACATGGCGTTAGTAAAGCGTAGAAAGTTTACATGATACTACACAATACACAGCGTTATTTTCATACTAGATGGGGTGCGAGCAAGTCACACAGAATAACGTCAGGAACTCTCATGAACTCTTGTGATATTCCTCACGCTTTTTCGATGCGCAACCTTTGTTAGATGATGCTACGATTAATAAACAGACCGTACGGCTGTTGTTACTGCTATCAAGATTTGTTTGTTTTGGAATTTCGCGCAAATCCACACGAGGGCTATCTGCGCTAGCCGTCCCTAATTTAGCAGTGTAAGACTAGAAGGAAGGCTACTATTCTTCACCACCCACCGCCAACTCTTGGGCTACTCTTTTACCAACGAATAGTGGGATTGACCATCATATTATAACGCACCCACGGCTGAAAGGGCGAGCATGTTTGGTGTGACGGGGATTCGAACCCGCGACCCTCAGATTGCGAGTCGAATGCCCTAACCACCTGGCCATGCCAAGCCTTGCTATTAAGAGACTAACATTATTACTAAAATTTCTAATAGCAGAAGGCAATAACAACCGAAACGGATGGCTTTACTACTCTCCTCTTACTGTACATTAAACATTGCAAGTTTATATTTCTTATGATTATGCATAAGATATTGGCAGAAACGTTCATAATAATAATAATAAGTGGATAATGATCTATGAAGGCTTGTTGAGTGTATCCAAAAACTTATATTCATCTTGCACATTGTTGTGTTTCAGATAAGGTTGTGTTTGGGGTGCCATTATTTATGATTCTTCAAAGGACAGGCCAACCTCTACCCCCTTCTATTCAGGTGGCTATTCGTTACCTCAGGAAGACAGCTGTAAATGCCATTGGTCTTTTTCGAAAATCTGGAGTACGATCTCGAATTCAGAAGTTGAGAAATTTGAATGACTCTAATCCAGGAAACATGAGCTACGAAAACCAACAAGCTTACGATGTTGCGGACATGTTGAAACAATACTTCCGAGAACTTCCAGATGCTTTATTGACTAATAAACTCTCAGAAACGTTCATCAGTATTTTCCAGTGTTAGTATTATTGATTATGAGTTCATGTTTTCATGTTTATTATATATATTTTAAAGAAAGTTTTATTCACGCCATAATCAGTAACTATTTAATATTATCGCCTTATAGTCTTATATAAATACTTTTTTCATTATATCAAAATTTTAAAGAACCGTTTATTTTCACTTTTGTTTGGAACAACCTAAATTACTTTCAGTGCACTTTGGCTTTGTCATCTTACATTCATATAACAAGGTTTACCCTTCTTCAGTTTTTGAACACAAAATGGTTTCTTCACAGACATACCAATAGAGAATCATAAAGAAGCAATTCAAGCAGCCATTCTTCTAATGCCTGATGAAAATCGCGAGGTGTTGCAGTCGTTGCTTGCATTCCTTCAAGAAATTTCACAGTGTTCTGATGAAAACCAGGTACATTTTTTTTTCAATGTTAGACGGAATATATTTTGTTCATGTAAAATCTGTAAATTTTTCTTTGAAATATAGTTGTGATAAATCATATAAACACAAAATAATGAGTTTAGTTAGCTTTACGTTTCTTTTAAGAATGATTTTAATTGATCAGTAATAGAAATTAGCATTTTGGTAAGTTAAGTATCGGTATTGCCTAGAATAATGTTTCAGTAATTTAAATATAAATCCATATAATTCCGCCAAGGATTTTTTTTTTTTACTCGAGAATGACTTAAGGTGTTTCAAAAAGCATTTGGTAAATTATAAGTTAGGAATGACCAGGTCATCAGAAACCTATATCTTAAAGTTAATCAAGTTTCTTAAATATTTCATTTGTTGATATAAATTATCTAAATTTGCAGATGACAGCAACAAATCTAGCCGTATGTTTTGCACCATCTCTGTTTCACCTCAATACACCTAGAAGCTCCAGTGCCAGCCCGAGGCGAAGGAAAACTTCAGGTATTCCAGACCAGCGAGAGTTGAATGAGAATCGTGCTGCACACGAATGCATAACCTATATGATCAACAACTACAAGCAGCTGTTTTCGGTATGAATAAAAATCTAATAATTTTAATCTTCAATGTCCGTATATTGGTGTGAACTTTTTTTTATTAGTATTAATTGCAATAATAATAAGTGACATATATAATGCATGGTAATTCATTTGAAAGTAATTAGGCATTTAGAAATTTTACAACATTAGGAGGCTTAACACAATTTTACATACTGTAATGGTATAAGTATTGGAAGACTTTAAAGTTAGTCCAACTGGTCATGTTGTCACAGTTGGGAATCAGTAAACTTTTAGTTCAGTTTAAATAAAGGCTAGTTTCTGTATCATTAAAACATTAACAATTTCTTATTCACATGAACACAGGAGATTGGTTAAAGGAAGTTTGTATTTTTCTTTTCGATTTTTGTTACCATAAAAAATAAAACATTTTTAACAAAGACTATATCAAATTACATTAGGATAAATCGCATAAAAAATATGCTTTACACTTACAAACTTATTCAAAATTAAACTTATCGGTTTGAAGATAGAAGAGGACAACTTAAAACTAGCAAATGCTGAACACTGGGAACCTCCAACCTTGGAAGAACTTGGAAATCTGACTAATTCAAGAAATTACAACTGGAAAACACATGTTGAGTTACACTTTCAAGGGTTACAGAAGGTAATTTTTTAGGTCTTGAATGTTTTAAGTTCTATGAAGGAAGTTAATGTAGTACAATTACACAATACTTAAGATTTTCTGTTTATAATTTATCATACACAATTGTCAGTTAACATCATTTACATCAAGAATATGATCGTAATTATATTATTCAAAATGTTTTCATATAAATGCATTTTAAACTTATTTAGTTAAGGAAGTTATTTACATTTATATCACCTTATATTTCAACCCTTTGTGTTTGACAACACTCGTTAATCAATGGTTTGAGTTTTTGAAGGATTTATTTATTACTTTATTAATTAATCATTGGTTGAATTTTGGATGACACTTCCATTTAAAGCAGTTTTTATTTATAATATTGTAATATGTTTTACAGGAAGCACGTGACAGGTTCAAGGGTTGGTTGCTAGTCCCTCACAATGATAATATTGAAGTTTCCTACAAAAAGATGGATGATGGCTATCCACTAAGGCTCTGGAAAGTGTCAGTGGACGTTGAAGCCCCTCCTTTGGAAGTATTGAACAGGGTATTGAGAGAAAGGTAACAACTCATGGAGCCTTGTATATATATATATATATATAGGTGTTAATGAGTATTCAGGAATATGACTACTGTTAGAAAACATAAAAACATGAGTAAAACTTTTTTCGATGTAATGTCTAAAACCAAGCTGCAATAATTATCCAATTTTGTCTTTGAAGAAAACAATAAAATCATGATTAGCCAATAGAAATCCATTCAATTTCAAGATATTGTGTGTTGTTCAGAAATGTTTGCTGATGTAGACAATAATTGACTGTTGTTTATATAACTTATCTTTTGTTTTCATTAGTTACACTATGATAAAATCCAAACCATTTTGTAAATTTATTTGATATATTTATTTTATATGTAAATGCAATAAGTGAGTGATACCAGTTAATTTTCAGAAAGATATTTTCTTCTGTATTTTTACTGAAATCACGTATTAAATTATTTGTGCTTCAGTGAGATTGAATACTCTTAAATAAAAATTCCACAACAACAAGAATGAAAGGAAAGTTGTTTCGTTCTTTGAGTGGTTAGATGGTTAGATACATGTTTAATTACCACTTAGATAATTTATAATAATATGATGTAAACATTAATATTTTCAAACTTGAAACCATGGATTTACTCAAATAATATTTTGATGCTCACAAAGCTGAATTCAGTTGTAGTTCATTTTCACTTTCTGTATTATAGGAATGTATGGGATGACTCTTTAGCTAAGTGGAGAGTGGTATCTAGGCTTGACAACCAGACTGAAATATTCCAACACGTGTGTAATTCTCTTGGCCCACATCCACCTCGAGACTACTGTGTTCTTAGGTCAGTATACCTACACAAGATGTTTCAGGAATGTTTACTTTTGTTTTTAATTTAGTAGTTAGATAAGTAACTCTGTCATTAAAGTGATTCTCATAATCCATGTAAAAAGGTAGATTTTAATTTGAAGTCCGTAAATAGATAAAAGACTGCTAAATTTTGAAATACATTGAAATGATTTTATTAACTATCTTGAATTATATTGCTCTTGTAACATGATTATTTTGCCTTTCTTTGGGTATTGACTTATTAACGTGGTTATAAAAGAAAAACATATTTTGTACATAGTTTTGTTTATGGACAAAAACAGTCATCACAAGTAAAAAAAAATAATCTATCTCCGCACTTCTGATGCTGTTCAGTTGTAGGAAGATAAGACAAACTTAAATGTTGTGATTGGACTTACATCATTCGAAAATGATTTAAGTAAAATATTGTGAATTTGAAAACAAAAATATTTTGAAAATTATTCAATTTTTATTTTTGTTTAGGTCCTGGAGAAGTGACTCTTCGAAGGGTTCGTATATGCTAGTTGAAACATCCATAGATCACCCAAATGTTCCCCCCTTACAAAACAGTGTGAGGGGAGTTGTGCTTGCTACGCATTTCTTGATTGAACCTTGTGGTGCAGGCAAATCTCGTTTAACTCATATTAATCGAGTAGACACTCGGTAAGTTTTATACATTTTAATAGAAAACTGTTTTTGTAATGTTACAAGCTATTGATAACGAAACAGAAAAATTGCAAAATTGAACTGATAAATAAAATGCAATGAAACATTAGGTTTTCAACAAATTTTTTCATGCTAATGACAGATGATTACTACAAATCTTGCTTTTGGCAGTGGTTTATAGTATGTTTATTCATTTGTTATGGTGTGAACGCCTTTTTCAAGCAGGCGAACTGAGATTATAATTAACTATACTTGTCATAAGTGGTTGGAATACTATTATACACTGGCTGGAGTACCGATCCCCTGGACGGAAGTTATGTAAATTCATGATTTATGAAAGGTTATCTTAGGACATGAAAAGTTGCTTCCTTTATATGTAATTATAAAAGACGCAAATACGCCCATAAATAGTTGCAAAACACAAAATGTGAAACCGCAAATTTCCATGTATTGCCGCATGGACCCAACAAACCTTCATGCCAAATATGGTCAAAATCCATCAGCAGGGGGCCAAGTAGTGGTAAAAACACCCATAAAAACTGCAAAATGCAAAACTGAAAATTTGTATGTACCCCTGCATGGACCTAATGAACTTCTATACCAATTTTGGTGAAGATCCATCCTCATTCTGCGAAGTAGTTACATTGACAGACAACAGACAGTACTATTATAGTTATATAGATACTTCTAATTCTTGATAATCCATAAGGGACTATATAAAGAATGTAGTGTTAAAAATATAATAGGTCTAATACTAATGTCTTATGATGAATAAACATAATTATATATGCTTATTTGATTACCCTTATGAGTTAAATGCTCTTAAGATTAGTTATCTGGTGATCAATAATTTTATATGATATGCAAATTACTGGTCATATAGTAATCTCATACAATTACGTTTTAATTGCCACCTTAAAATGAATTACAGAGTTCACAATTCTCCAAGCTATTCATGAATCATGCCTAAAACTCAGTGTTGGACATAAAAGACTGTTTAGTGTAGGTATTATTAATATATTTATATTATGAGTTAATATTTCATGATTGTTTAGTTTTTCATAACAAGAGAGTTAAAAGCAATTATTTTAATGGCAATAGTTATGACAAGTTTGGTTTCATAACTCGGTAAAATTCATAGGTTGTGTTTGCAATTCATTGGTGTCCAGGCTCTAAAAAAATCTAAGGGTCTCGGTGATAAACATATAAATAGCGACGACCAAACGAACGGGAGGGAGTAAAAGTAAAGTCTAGTGAACGAAAAGGTCAGTCAGAGAAATGTTAGAAAACGTGAAGTTAGCGATCGTGGGAGTGAATAACTTTAACTGTTGATACATTAAAGTGAGATTAATAGTTTGATAGAGATAAGGAAAATAATTTGTCTTCTCAAAGGGTGTTCTAAACTAATTGAACCAGTCTATGTGGACTTTGACGAAAAGAAGACAGTTATTGAAAGTTCAGGTTACAACTGTGGTAATCTTCGAGGCAGCATAAGTGAATTATTCACTGATACAATTATGATAAAAATAGAGAAAAATAGTTTGGCTTGTAAACTGGACTCTCAAGCAATTGAATTAGCCTAAGTGGATTTTTGACAAAACGAAGAGAACTATACAGTGTTTAAGATACACTATGATTTCTATAGTGTAAAGAAGTTTTGTACATATTTTTATCTTGTTTTGAATATGTTATTTTAAAACAAATGGAGTGCGTGCTGTCCATTTATTGTGCGAATGTATCGCCAACAAGTCACAGACACCTATTGTAGAAGAATACTTAGCCCATACATATATACATAAATCCTGACACTCAGATGATAGAATATTTTATTGATGTACATAGTCAATTGGCAAATGGAAGCCGAACAACCTCAGCAAGCTGTTGCATATTATGTCCAAGCGTCTCAAAGCGCTGTTAGCAGAATGTGGAACTACTTTTAAAACAATTTTACAGTTATTCAAGCACAAGCCACCTTCCAGGACAAAATCAGATTGTCGTTATCTATTGATCCTGGCTCGCTGCAATCGTAAGGTACTTCTGAGAGTAAATGAGACGTTTGCAGCCGAACTGGACAGTATGTCAGTGTACAGATTATTAGATACAGATTTCACAAGGCCAGCTTGTATACATATAGAGCTCGCTTGCAATGGTGCCAAGAACGTGTCTAGTCGACCAACAATATCTGGAGCATGCAATATGAGTTGAGCTTCACATAATATATTTATACTCGTTTTGAGAGAATCCGGAACTTGATCCACCCGTTTTCACACAAGAACATGACACATAGGGTGATGGTTGAAGAACGGAAACACATATGATGATGGTTGAAATACAAAGTTCACAGGAATAAACATTATTGAATATTCCAGCCTCTACATTCTGTACAGTGGTACTACTATTGCCACATATAATAGGAACTACATTCTACTACATTTTGTGCTACTATGTGCGTTTGTAAACGGCTCTGTGTTCTGCCTTATGGGTGATAACGCCCACACCATAGTGGAATGTTCTTGGGAGACGCACTACCGGAAGTGGCCTCCAAACATTAAAGATGCTTTGAAAATAATTATTTTAACTCGGGAATTATCAACACTCTGATTTTAAACATGTAATGTCGGTGTCAGGTTTCGTGGTGATCACACTTTATGTTGAAGTGAAATATCGTTAACTGGTTACTTACGAGTTTAGGCTGCGTGATCAAACATTTGCATGTTATGTCACATGACTGATTATTAGATACTTATTTTGTGTAAAAATTAGCTGAAGCGAGTGATCCCTTTTATAACTTTGCAATGTTACACAATGACCTGGCAAAACCAAATACTAATGAACCACAGCGAACATCGCAGATCGTGATCAATGATGTAATAGGGGGGGGGGGGTCTAGCCCTGGATCTTCTTCTTCACAATTTTTTTTGTCATTCAATCGTATTTCTCCTTTAAAATATTACATATAGTATAAAATTCAATGGAATGAATGTTGCATAAATTTTGATCATTTTCACAATATAAATAACTGAAATTATTATTCTTTCCCAGGGGAAGATCACCAGAGTGGTACAACAAATCATTTGGTCATATCTGTGCTCTTCAACTCATGAAATTACGGGAATCTTTCAAACGTGGAACTGAGGGACCTGAAACAAAAGTCTGATTCCGAATTGCTAATTCATTCCAAGTTTAACCTTTCTTTTCCCAAGTGGCAGTATATATTCGAAAAGACATCGACAGTATGTGTAATACCTAACTAGTCATGATTCTCCGTTTATATGTAAAGAAATGATATAGGTCAAGGATTGATCACACTGTATATGCTAAAAAAAAAGACAAAAAACGTCATATATTCACATTAAACTGTTCTAAAATGTTTAATTTTGTCAAAATAACAATATGCTTTGGTGAGATTTTTGAGTCCAAGTTGTATGTAAATTTTGTGATATGGTTATTCTATTATCTGGAATAAGGAACACTAATGGAGTCAGTCGTACATATCTATTCTCATGAACTTTGTACATATACTTCAGAAAAATAATATTCCATTGTAAAAGTTAGGTAAAGAGGTTTATAAAGTCAGAGATTACATTTTCTTAGTTTTGAATTTTGTTTTTGATAACAAAGCTTAATTTTAGCTGCAATCATTCATTTGGACTAGTTTGTTATTTTTTATTAAGCTTTATTTGATTGGCTTTATTTTAGTATAAAAGATAGAATGTTTTTGGAGGTGGTATATATAGTGTTATTAGTGCTATATAGAACACTTACATACATTGCAATACTATATTAAATATTTGGTTACTTAGTGCTGCACATCGAAATATGAAATGTTGATGAAGTTGGTTTGACTGTGTGTAAGACATGCACACTTATTACTCATCAGTAAACCCATAATTGGTCACTAGGATACTTTTTCTTTTCTTAGTTTTCTTTCAAGAAATATTGCTCTCCAGTAGCTTTGTGCAAAGATCAACAAGCTCTTTGAATAGTATGTAATTTAAAAACACAATAGATATACATTTTTATTTATATTGTCGGAACAGTTTTATAATATTTATGTTTGTAATCAAAATGCTTCATAGGCAAATATTTCAATAGTCGACATTACACTGTTACATATGTCAACAAAGATGTACTGACAACATACATGTAGAAAATTTCGACTTCTTGGTAAACATTCTAAGCAGACCCCCCTCATATAAACTTATTAATATCTAACGAATATTCATATTTAAACTGCTGTACTATTTCTAACAGGGGATTTTACAAAACATACTATTATCACGAAAAGTATTTTGTACTTTTAATCTTTTGTAAGACTCGGTGATTTTTTTTTACGATTCCAGAATATATGTATTTGAAATATATTTTAATTTTGTTTGCTGGTATTCTGATTAATCGAATTTATCCTTATCTTGAAATTGCCTGAGACATTTGAAACAAATTGTTGATTGTCTTCTCAAACTTTATTGATTTGTATTCTCAATAAAATTTCATTATTAGGAGATTCAAAGTGGCTCAGTTGGAAGCTTGATGGGTTAAAAACTAAAAATACATGTTAGATACACTTGGTGAACACAGTACAGATAACTGATCGTGTAGCTTTGCGCTTAAAAACACAAAACCAGACATTATTACCGAGAAACTTGGCGACATTAACACCTCTTAGCTACTGCACACAAAACGTTGTACATTCATCTCAAAAAGACAAGCACGAGCTCTTCAGAGAACAACAACAACGTCAACCTTCACCAAATAAACTATGTACTTTTTAAACAAGCCAAGTTTACGTAGTGAGCTAATACAAACATCTGTCCAAAGAAAGTGACTCATAACTTTGTATAGTTTAATAATGTGTTCAGTTCTATCGATTAAGAAAAATACAATCATTGAATTAGATCACTTTTGATCTTTGCTATCGTAGTTAGATAAGTGTTGCGATTTTTTATTTTATTTTGTGGATTTGTTCTTTCCAAAATAGTTCTAGCTACAACAGTCCAACATAAAATGATGTTCTAAGTTATGTGTACACAGAAGCAAAACTACTTATATGTTATAACAATAACTCCAGTTTGGTAACAATAAGAATCGAAACTGAAAAGGTGACTTTTCAGCTTAACACTGCTACACAAGAACCTGGAAGTTTGGTTTGGTTTATTACGAATTTCGCGCAAAGCTACACGAGGGTTATCTGCGCTAGCCGTCCCTAATTTAGCAGTATAAGACTAGAGGGAAGGCAGCTAGTCACCGCCACCCACCGCCAACTCTTGGGCTACTCTTTTACCAACGAATAGTGAGATTGACCTCTCATTATAACGCCCCCACGGCTGAAAGGACGAGTATGTTTGGTGTGACGGGAATGAGCCTGGAAGTTAGTACTGATAATGTTACGTGGTGTGTTACACAGAACTACCTTCTTTGAGATTAACTTGAATAAGGATTTACTTACTTCAACTTGTTCTATTTTGTCACTGGTGGCGATGCAGGATCTTCCAAACTTAATATTAAGAGAGACTACTTTTGGAATAAACTTGTTCACACGAAAATGTCACGCACGTAAAACAAGTCTATTAACATAATCATGCACATAAGAAAGCAGAGTGTTAATATTATTATTGGATCGTGAACTAAATTTGTCATAATTTTTTCTGTAATAGGTATTTGGGACTCTTTTAAAAAATGTATTGAAAGAACAGGTTTACAAAAGTGAATTTTAATTTCATAAGAAATATGACACATTTACAGCATCAAATGTATTTCTATTGAACACACACACACACATATATATATATATATGCGTTTTTCTGTACACTTCTATTTCTATTGTACTGGCTGAATTGTGTTATCTTGAAATAAAAGAACCTGAATCCGTAGTGCTAACTTCCACCATAAAATAAGTGTCGTTTTTTTCATAGAATGAATTAGTTTTGAGACTTTATTTTATCAATAATATATATATATCGTTTGTGGGACCAGAAACTTAAGTTAAACGTAATTAGTAAAATTACTTCTCACTAACTTCATTTCACCAATGTTATTTCAGTCATTAACTTGGTCGTCTTCACGTAGATTAGTTTTACTCTGAGTAAAGTGAAATAAAATAAGACAGGTAGTTGAGCAGCCTTGTGAAACAGAAAGGTCTATTTTGGCAACTATAAACCTTTATAAGTGATATCGGTATTTTTATGATATCTATAGAGAAAGTTCACTATTCTTTATCGAACACTTAGGAGAGAGAATTTGTAATGTTTTTACAAAATCAATAATTAAAATTTACTGGGAATTAATAGTGTGAATTTCATTCGTCTTGTGACCCAGTAGCGATGAACAAGAATGATAGTCAGTTTTAATGTATATTTTATATGCACTTTGTTTGGTTTCAATGGTAAAATAACGCTATCTAGTTGTAAGAATCTCTCCCTTACTTGTGTTAACGTTCATCATAAAATGGGAAAATGTAACTTAACTTTATTTCTTAAAACCGTTATGAGTATAGATGTAACAATAATAAGGTCTTGTTTGAATAAATTGTATCTAATACTTGATTTGTTTTTTGTTGTATTATCTGTAATTATGATAAATTTGACGTGTCTTACAATGTACGTGCAATACAAAGAACAAATGTGAGTGAATATACATGTAGGTAAAGGCATAGTAATGGACACCATTAATGTTCGAAAATTTGGTTTCACGTAACAGTGGCAGGTGCAGTGTTCATATGATAAATATTACGAAAATGCTTTCATCCTGGAGTGTGTTGTGTAGGTGTTGAGTGCAGAGCTTTAGAATGGTAGATAGATAGGATATAATTGTAACTTAATGCTCCTGATATTCAATTTGTATAAATTGTCACTATTTATACAGTGGATTGAATTACTGTAGGTTCTGGTGTGTTTTTGAGATACCACAGTACTATCAGTACCATTTTCACTTCAGAATGCTTTACGAACGCTTTCTATAATTATGTACCTACCGCATTTAAATCTTTTGATGTAATTTAAATTGTTACTCGCATTCGGGAAAGGACAGCAAATAATTGGTTTCAACGAAAATATCAAATATACTTTAAGCAAGAAGAATGTACTTCGAACAGTAGAATATTCTGGGTAATACCTACAGGTTATTTAGTAGAATCGAAAGATGTGAGTGCTGAATGAAAATATCAGTATGATTTTGTAACTCTAAGAGGCTATGGTTGTGGTATTTATGGCCATCTTTGTTGTTGAAACTAAGTAAAGAGAGTTATAAGGGTTAGATACGATATTTTCAACGTGAAAGCGCAAAACTTATGCTTAATCGATAAAAGTATCCCATTTGATTTTGCATAAATGGAAAAAAAGAGTACCGGATCAAATCTTCAACATATAAACATGTACAACGTGCTTTTATAAAATTATTAACAAGATAGAAAAGTGAAATTAAGTAAATACTGCCTCGCAAAAGTACAAAAACTATTGAAATGTGAGTAAAAAGTGCTATTTGCAAATTACTTATACATATTCACGAAGGAATTAAATCTAGTTACTCACGAGATCATAGATATTTAAATCAATTTTTTTGCGAGTTATATATTTAATGAAAAAATATTAATTAAGAAAAAAACACTCTTTATTATTATTAATTGAAAACAAATAAGTAAAAACATATATATACATAAAAGCATAAATGCCCGTTTCGTATCTTCAAGGATACTCTCGACCATACACAATTACCTTTCATGAATTGCAACTAAATCTAGAGTTTTAAAAATTATGTTTGTATTATATAAAGGTTATTTTTGGGTATAATTAATATTAATTTAAACTCAAGAATAATTGGTGATTGTAAAAGGAATATTATGTTTTTCTTTTGTAGTATCTTTTATCATTTATATTTAATTTCCTTTCTAAGTTTAACCAAATTAAAACATCTATCTGTTATATTTTTTGGATAACTAAACTTCCGTAGGTAAGATTTTAATTCTATCGATGTTTGTTGCTTAATGTCCGGATTGGAATCAACTGCAAAAAATTATTTGAGCTAGACAAAGTGGGATATTAAATTTACTATGAACAGGGTGATTGCTATAAAAATCTGAAGAGTGGTGTGATTTAGTAAGTATGCGCTATAAATCCGTTTCAGTCTTACCACCTTTGATTTTTAGAAACCTAAGTTACTCATTTCAAAAGTATGCTTTATAAAAGATTAATTTAATTTGAATTTTCAAAGAAAAATATTTTTAAAAATCAAAGGGTTTGTTCCAAAAACAATCACCTAATATCTTTTCCAGTTTTTAACGAGTAAATATAACTACTTTAAAAATACTTTAATAAATTATTGAACATTTCAATTTAAAAATATTCTCTCTTTAAAGTGACATAAGCTGGTGTCACTTTTGTTTGTTATGAATTTCGCGCAAAGCTGCACAAGAGCTTTCTGCGCTAGCCGTCCCTAATTTAGTCGTGTAAGACTAGAGGGAAGGCAGCTAGTTATCACCACCCACCGCCAACTCTTGGGCTACTCTTTTTATCAACGAATAGTGGGATTGATCATAACATCATAACGCCCCCACAGCTGAAAGGGCGAGCATGTTTGGTGTGATGAGGATTCGAACCCACGACTCGAGTGCCCTAACCACCTGGCCGGATCGTGGTTTGTCATTCACTGACCCAGTTTCTTTAAACTTTTTCATCCAATTGTTAATTGAGTTACGGTGTGGTAATGAGTTCTAGATTTTCTCCTCACTGCGGTTATTGACTTTAGTTCATCTAACCATATCAAACAGCTAACCTTTTCTTCTATCGTCACTGTATTCGTTAGTTAGAGATCTGACAAAAATATTACATTGTAGTGAAGCATAATGGGTTATGCTTTTATTAGGTCGTCAAGAACTTAATGTCGCTTTTTTAGATGAAAAAACCCGAACAACTTATATATCAAAAAAAAACATTTATTAAATGAAATAGTCTCCATTCTTATCGATGATGCTTTTCCATCTTACAATCAGGTTGTTAACGCCCTGGTTAAAGAAATCACTTGGCTCTGAAGCAAAAGACACGTCGATGTCCTTTTTAATGCCTTCCACACTTGCATACGTTTTCCCATTAAGATGGTGTTGCAGCAAACGAAAAAGATGGCAGTCTGATGGTGCTATATCTGGAGATGTGGTGGGTGGGGGAGAACTTCCCAACACCATAATCTTGTGTTGCGTCAAACGTGCCCTATTTGGACGTGCATTGACGTGGAGAAGAAGAACACCTTTCCGATTGACAAGTGAAGGGCGTTTCTGATGAAGGGCTTGATTTAAACGTTCCAGTTGCTCACTGTAGATCTCTGCATTGACAGTTCGCTGTGGATTGAGGAGTTCGAAATGAATTACTCCTTTGATGTCCCACCAAATGTAAAGCATCACTTTCTGCGGATGGAGTTTGAAGTGTTTTTGTCTAGGACTGAACCATTGTTTTGGGGGTTTAATATTCGCATAGAGAATCCATTTTTCATCACCGCTGACAATTCTGTCCAAAAATGGTTCACGCGCCAGAAGAGACGAAGAAACATTCACGAGTTGTAAACGATGATCAATGGAGAGTCCGTGAGGCACCCAAACGCCTTTTTAAAGGTGTTTTCCCATATTCTTTAGATGTTTACGTATTGTTTCACGAGAGACATGCAATTTCAGGGCCATTTCACAAGTGTGTGTTGCCTTGGGTTAGACTCAAGAAGCGTCTTCAGAGCATCAATATCAATTCCAAAATATCGGCCCCTGCCATCACAGTTTTAAAGGCTAAAGTCACCTGAACGAAATTTGCTGAACCATCGTTGACACTTACGAACG
>NW_013665766.1:119101-133269 GCF_000517525.1 Limulus polyphemus
GATTCGTTTAACTATTATACGTGATGTACGTTTTTGGAGGGTGGTTAATGAAAATGTTCCAAAATGCGACATTAATTTCTTGACGACCTAATATGAACCTAATATGTTTCTGTCACGTGTACATCAAAAGGTATTATGGTTTAAAGCTGCACAAGGGCTTTATGAACATCTTGTGTTTCCTAACATTTTCTGATATAATTTGCAATATTCACGGAAACATTTTTTTTTCTCGATCTTTAACTAGAGTTTCTAAAGAATAAATTAATTTCATTATGAAATTTGTTAGTAAGCCTAACAACCTTCGAATGCAATTTGAAAAGCTGCATTTAAAAATAAATCATATTATCACGAAGACAAACCGAAAATATAGATTAATCTTAAATCAGTGAAATAAAGCGAAGGAATCTGATGAAGTCATTTTCCCCTTTAATAAAAGAAATTGTTATATTTGTAAGAAATGATGTCACATATAGTAAATACATTACAGGCTCTACTAAGGATAAAATATATTTTTTATACACTTTAGATTGAGCTGTAATTCATATAATGTTATTTATATATTATTTTGTATTTGTTGTAAGCAAATACGTGTTGGAGAAACAGGAGATTTATGTATAAGAATAAATGTACATAAAAGTCACGTGAAAAATGCTAAATAATTACCCATTACCCGCTAACAAACACATAAGTATATTATGGAAAAATATCATACTTACAAAAACTTTTTTTTTCAAATATTTCCTTTTGGTAATAATTATTTTATGACAGTTATTTTATTAATAAATTAAAAATTACATTAAATGCTACACAGTTTAACACAAAGAGAAAATATAAAACATATATAAAGCTTCTTACTATAAAGATGATCCATTGTTTGTGTGTTAGCATCCATCATCGAGAGTTAGCTGGCTGGATTACCGTAATGGTAACTGGAAAATCTCCGACGGTGTACATGGATTATTTTGTTTGAGGATTTTTGTCTAAGAAGGGAGATAAAAAACAATGAAATATGGCACATTTCCACTTTTTATAGACTTTTGTGTTTAACTTTAAAAACACAAGTACATAATCATATAAATGAGACAATTATTATCTGCCACAAAGCAAGGTATGCAGTTAGCATTTAATGAGGACATTATGGATTTCATAATAAAAAAGACGAAGGAAAGGTAACATTGTTCTTTATAAAAGTTTTGCTTCCTTAATGGGTACCCTCAGTTAGATAAGGGAAAAAACGTGGGAAATATTTTCATGTTTACATAGTTGTTATCAGAAAGTGTCTTACTTTGGAAACTGGAGAGTATTATTGAAGATACGAAACCGACATTTATGCTTTTATGAATGTGTGTGTGTTGTTATTTGTTTGTTTGAAATTAATAAGACTAAAGAGTGTTTTTGGAATCTAACACTTTTAGTTTGTTTCATTATATCAAACACCTTCATGAACAAAAAAAAATACTTGGTTTCGGATATATATATATGATGAAATAAAACAGATGTTTTGTGTTGCTGTTCAGATAACAATAGATATTTTCTATTGTATCTAGGTAAACAGGGTTACTTTTCACAGTGCTACCTATACTGTATTAGTAATTTTTTGTTTATCTTATAGCATCTTTATATTAACCTAACTGTTTTTATTTATTTCCATGACTATTTATTAATTTAAGCATCACTTGATATTCCATTGCTATATTATATAATTATCATTAGTATCAATTTTTGTATCCTCGTGGGTCAGCGTAAGTTTATGTATTTACGATGCTATAATCCATGGTTTGCTTTAGCGTGCCGGAGAGAGAGAGAGAGCAGGTGTGCTGAAAAAACAACAACAAAATCCAAACAAGCATCAATACATAATTGTGTCGCTTCATTATCCTACAGCAGGAGAAAAACTGTAAGAAGTTAGACCTCTGGCGGACATTATTATTAAATTCTTTAAAACTAAAATAATATCCTGGTGATATGTAATATTTAAAACTAAACTGATATTGTGGCGAGGTAAATCAAAATATTTAAAATATACAATATATATATAATCGTTTATATACGTGTTTCTCATATGCGCAAGAACTATTATTATTATTTGTGCTTATATAAATCTTTCAGTGACATAAGATTTTATATAAAGTATTTAGTTATTTACATTAATGGCTTTAAGTCAAATTGACTTAATAACATTAATTTTACAGTCAAATCCTTATATATAAAGTATTACACCAAGAAGTAGTTCCATTTGTTACATTGCTGAAATGTAGACGTGATACACAATCAAACAATTTGATTGGCTGGAAAGATATATTTGAGAAGAGGTAAATAATCTTTCAAATATTTCAAGAAAAAAAAAAAGAAAATCAAGGTGATAAACAAGTCTTTAAACTTCTACTTTATGAGTAGTTGCTGTGAATCTCGTACGATTAGTCGATTTTATAAATATACAATCGTTGAAAAAAGATAATGATAGGAATAAGTTCATCTTCCAGTGATTCAACGGTGACTCTGAGGGCTTAAAACGATAAAATTCGGAGTTTTGTTACTGCAATGGGCTAAACACAAATAACCTCCTTTACAGATTAGTTCTTATTAACAAGAAAAAAGTGAATTAAAGGACCGTTTACAATAATGACAAAGTTTTGGATAGTTATAATGAAGATTGTACTTTCATTTGCAGAATTTTTCGTGTAGGCTTAAAAATAGTTCAGAGAGTAATCGTAAAATCATTACAAATCGTATAAATTTAATTATTTGTTATACACGCAGTTAATACTACAGCTAAAATACTTTTAATTATTTTGCAACTTGATGAACGATAGCTGATTGTGTTGCATTTATTTATTATCAGAATAACCAAATTATTTTACAACTTATCAATATGAAATTAATTGTCAGTGTAATTCCCCATGTTTTCCAACGTTTTGTCACAAGATGATGGACTTTTACTGTATATATTGTTTCTGTAAATATTTGTCAGAGAAAAGGATCAGAAAAATCAGTTTGTTTTCTGAACATAGTACCTTAAAACAAATTAACAGAATAATCAATTGTTACCATAGTGACAAGGACAGTCTTATAGGTCTTAATAAGAAAAATCTAAAGTAAATTTACCTACTTAACACAAGCGTTACATCGTTAATGTTACACTTTGTTCGTCGTAATAATTTACACTGATCAATCGTTTATTCCAGTTGACATTTATAAAAAACGTATGCGTACATAGATGTATTGGTTATGTAAGTTGGAATAGATAAAACGCTTAGACTAAACGAAAACACCTCTTTTCCCAGATCAAACCAGCTTTAGGTACGTTATTTCTCTGTAAGCATTCTGCTATCTTCCATAAATATGGACTTGATCAGCAGAAGAATTCAATCAAATCAATTGCTTGGGATGCCGATATCGTCCGTTAGCGTGGACATGGTCAGCGCAAGAACTGAATCTAATCAAGAACATGAGATGCCACAATCATCCGTCGGTACTGACCTTGTCAATTCTAAAACTCAATCACACCAGGAACCACAAGTGAGACCAGTTGTTCCATTTTATTCCCTCTTAGTGTGTTCATTAAGAGTCTTGGGTCTTGCTCTTCTAGATTCTTGCCCAGAACCATCGGTGCAACGAAACTGTGGAAAACGTTGTAAACTCAGAAAGTTTTGGAACATCATAACAGTTACTTATGCTGTATATAACTTAGCTTATATTATTTCTCTTTGTGTCATCCACAGTAAAGTTAATCTTTTGTTGTATGTGACCTGGGTTTTAAGAAACGCAGGTTCTTTTCTTACTGTGATTATTTTTTTGATTAATAAACGAAAGATTGGACACTTGATGAAAGCTATAAACAAAAACTTGATGTTCGTAGATAACAGATTATTATCGGGTTTGAATAAATTATGTCTGTATTCTATTATTAGTGGGTGGATTTATATAATCATATTCTTATCAACCGGATCACTGAACCTTTTAACGAGTTATGAGTTAGATGTTATTCTAGAAAATAGCTATTTTGGTTTGTCAGTTAATAGTTTTAATGGAAAATGCCTTGCTTATTTATTTCTACTTCTAGATTTTGCCATGTACAGTATTGTTCTCTTGGGAGTTCTAGTATTTGTTCCAATTTGTTATATATCTCTTTCTGTAGCAATAGAAATGTGTTTCAGAACGTTTAACTCAAGAACTGAAGAGCTGGCGAACTCCCAAGATCCCATTGTTTTGGAGCATCTTACAGAACTGTTATATAAACATGACAAGCTTCGAGAATTGGTAAATCAAATGAATACTTGTCTATCATTCGCTCCCCTGGTGTGGTATAGCCTTTTGCTATTGGTCACTTGCTCAGAAGTAACATATTTACTTACTCTGTCTTCGACTTGGAAGCTTCATTGGATTTCTGAAATATTTTCATACATTCATCTTTGGTTCATATTTCTCGGAACAAGTATTGCTGCGGGAAAGCTTGTCATGACGTCACAAATGTCTGCAATCCTTGTTCAACGGTTAGCGAGGAAAACGAATGTGACATCTCCTTTTCATATTTTTTTCCAGTTTCAAATATTGGAGAAACAAGTATCTGCTCCTGCTTTTCTTACAGCGGGAGGATGTCTTACTATATCAGAAAAAAATATTTTATCTGCTGTTGGTGTAATTTGTACTTATACTGTGTTGTTGATTCAACTAACACCGGAAGCGTTAGAAAAGATTACTGGTTAACAGCGTTCAGAAAAGATGTCTAGACTGAAGGAATAAAAAAGATCCAAACATACTAAATGAATTTATTGCATCGTTCAAAGACATTAAATGGTGTTTTCATGAACAAACAATCGAAATCAGTAACGAAGAGCAAGACGTTAAATATCGCGCCAATGATTGACTTTTTCTGTGCAACACCGATTTTTTTTTAGTGTATTCGATTCGAATTGTCTGTGAAAATGTTGTTCGTATATGATTTTAGTTTCTTAATTATCTCTTGATGAAACAAATACTTTCGAATTGATGTAAAATTCCGTTATAAAAAACACACTTGTTGGCCACACTTAATTTAAAAAGCGCATTTGTTAACCAGACTTAATTAAAAAAGCACGCTTGATAACCAAACTAAATTAAACAAGCACACTTGTTAGCCAGACATAAGTAAAAAAATCACACTTGTTAGCCAGACTTAATTTAAAAAGCACACGTTAGAAAAACGTAATTAAAAAATCACACTCAGAATACATTATGCCCATCAGTGCACACGTGATAATGCACTGTATGCACAACAGGATAATGACTATTTATTTTTACATGTAAACGTAAAAAGTGTATTGACCAAAAGATATTAGTTAAATTCTCTTTCATTTTTTTACTTGGATCTTCGAAGCTGTATTAGGGTCAGGGTCTATTTGAAATAAAGTTACATGACGAGATAGTTGAAATCATCTGTTTTATTAATGAATTGTAATCTGATTCAACTGAAAAAATAACGTATAAAAATAAAATATTTGACATAATATTCATTTTGTTTGTCTTTAAGCAGAAAGCTACACAATGCAATGGGTTATCTGTGATGTGCCCATCACATGTATTGGAACACGGTTTTTTTAGAGCTTACCGTTAAGCTACACCGGGTCACAATTTTGGTAGATGATAAATTAAAGTAAAGCCATCTATGAATAACGTTTTGATATCAGTTGTTACAGTGATTTATTTTATTCCTCTATCAAAATCTAGTGACAACTATATTCTTAAGTTATTCTTGGTCATAATAGAGTATCCAAATTAAATGTTAGAGCCACATCTATGAAAATAAGCTAACTGATGAATAATTGGAGATACATACACAAGAAAGATGAAGATGCTGAGAAATTTGAGATACATCCACAAGAAAGAGAACTACTGTACTGAGCAATTCGAGAACAATGAATGTTGAAAAAATCAAGATGCATCTTCGAAACAATATCTGTTGAATAATTACTCATCTCTGAATTAATCCCTACAAAGTTATGATGTTAGAATTATCATCTATTTCTTAATTGTGTATGTTACATATTGTTTATTGAATCCTTTGAAATATGAATAATCTTATTGTTAGTTTTGTCATTTTTGACTTATGCATATCACGGTGTAATAAATAAATTGTGTGTAGAAAACAACATTTTTTATGGTGTTCATAATAAATTTACTAAATTACGGGTGGGATGAAGAGATTAATCCTGAAAAATAAGAAGCAGCATATTTTATTTTTGTTCATGTCTAAATTATGTGTGGTACAAAGCTATTTCTGAGCTTTGTTAAATACGAACCTCTGTACCTTTATTATGTTCACTATTAAACTATGAATACAATCCATATCTGGATTGATTCGATATCAAACAGTGGCTGACCTACAGTGGATTTAATGAATATATTGACTGCCAGGTAAACAACGTGACGCTACAAAACATAATAGTTCGTTTGTTTCGGAATTTTTGCAATCTGCAGCATAAAGTGATATGTATGCATAACAGTACCAGTTTTGTATTGGTAGTTTGTGCTACTCTTATCTGACGAATATCTGATGAATGGCACCACAAACAAAGATCCATAAAAATTTTCACACTTTGGATATTCAAAATTCGAACAATCAGAAAAATAACTATGGTACTAGCAACAATCATTTCCTTATAACAGAACACAATATTAAATAAAAGTACTCTTTTGACAACACGACTTTCACCAGGACTGTACGTATAGGTTTGATTAGATCTTTATTTATGTAATTTTGAAATTTAGTTCTAAAAAACAGGATTTGTTAAAAAAACTATTATTTTTTCAATAAAAGATAGCAATTTTAATATATATATTACAATTTATGTCAATAACAATTATGAGCTATGTACGTTAAATTATTTTGATGCAATGAGTTGCGTATGACCAAAGAGCACAATCTGAACACCTTTCCCGTGCAGTACTTCCCAGAAAAACATAACTATTTAGAAAATGTTCACTTTCTACAGTTTCTTACAGTGAGGTATGAAAACTACGATTACTAATTACTAGCACAAACAACTGCCCGTAGAGAGGCGTTTCTGCTAGTTTTGTCAATGTAAAATAAGGTAGGGATGGCAGTGCCAAAAATAATGCAGGGATGATACAGCTATACATTGGTCATCCCTACGTGAATTTTAATATTAAAATATAATGCTACTCTGTAAAATGCATACTTGACTTTAATATTACTTAGTTGAAAGTTATATATTCCTGACTGTTGGTATGCAGTTTATTTATCATAATATCATGGTCATGTCAGGGTAAGTATCAATGTAGTGTAACTAAGAACCAAGGACTTACGTACAAGGAAAATCAAGTTCAATAAAAACATGTCTTGATTATTACAGACGCTTGATACAAGGTCGGTCGAATTGACAGGCCTCTTAACCATTTTGTACTCGTGCATTTTACAGTGTTACACTACATTTTAACACTGAAAGTCATGTAGAGATGATCTATGTATAGCTGTGTCATCCTTATATTCTTGTGTGCATTCTTTTTGGCGCTGCTATCCCTACCTCATTTTACATTTACGAAATTTTTTATATGACTTCTCTTTTAACGTTTATTCCTCTGACTGAAATTTAGTGTATTCTAAGAATGTATGTAGTAAAATTCAGTATTGTGTGTATTGATTTTTTTAGTCCTTTATCTGATACATAATTTATGGGATGGCTCCATAAATACACTGATTGTATAATGTACAAGACATTGAGTATTCTACATATTACAGTCATCTAATGTTCATTAAGCATTTTAAGGGAACGCTATTCATAATTTTATAAGAAAGCCAACTTCAAGGGGTAATGATAACATTGTTTACACTAGAATTGTGATATATTTTTTAATTACTACTAGTTATTACGATTAAGCGATGACTACCCACAAACACAGAGAGTGGATTTAGGTTTAAACTGACGTTAGTGATAAAATAGTTGTAGAGTTATTTCGACTGGAACAAGAAGAAGAAAGAATTGTTATCATTACGTAAATCAAGGATGATAAGAAAGTCAAGTAGCAATGTAGATATCAGTTATTTATCTATACATTCTAATTTATGTATCTTTTTCTCTTATTCATTATGGGTTCTGATTATCATTTACTGCCATCTGTAGTTTGAAAAACAAATTGTTTTGAGTTCTTATAAATATTTTGATTCAAAGTGATTTTCAAAATAAAGCATAGAAAATTATAGATTTTTTAATGCTTTTATACTGTATACACTACAAATATTTAACGTGACTTAAATTCGGCTACAGGTGACGTATAATAAACAATTAAAAAACTGTTTTTCACAACGTTTCATTTAAGACATTGTGTGTAACTTTCTTATGAGAATTTTTTATTTTTTTGCCATTATTATTCTAATATGGCATCAAAGGAGCTAATTTCATTGGTTTATAGAAACAATCAGTGTTTTCAACAGTTATCACA
This sequence comes from Limulus polyphemus, assembly GCF_000517525.1. Taxonomy (NCBI): domain Eukaryota; kingdom Metazoa; phylum Arthropoda; class Merostomata; order Xiphosura; family Limulidae; genus Limulus; species Limulus polyphemus. The sequence continues at coordinate 127,541 of NW_013665766.1, forward strand.
ACAATTTTTCCTTATACATATTAGTTATTAAGACAAACTTTTTAAAATAGAACAACAGCTTAGATCTTTGTCAGTTGAATATTATTTCTTTTGTCAGTTATAAAACAAAGTGTTGGACAGGGCGTAACTTTGTAATTAGCAGACCCGGACTCTGCATTTAAAGAATTAGTAATATGGATCCCATTACCGAAAAAAAAAACGCAAAGCGTAATTTGGGGCCATATGTGCACTATGAGAGTGACGGTAAAATACTACTTTTCGGTCTGACAAGAGTAGCTCAAGAGTTGGCGGTGAGTGTCGTTGACTAGCCACCTTCCCTTTAGTCAAAAAGTTTAAAATTATAGATGGCTATGCGCAGATATCTCTTGTGCAGCTTTGACAGAAATTTCTAAAACAAAGTAGAAAATAACAATTGGGATCTTTTATTAACTGCAATACTTTTTTATTACTACGAGAAAAGTATAATTTGAAAATACATAACAAATGTATATGAATATAATTATTTAAGATGAAGTACTCAGAATCAGTATGAGTTTCATTCAAAGAAATCCCTATTGTATTTTTTTACTGTTAGTTTTATAAACAGGTATATATATATATATATATGTGTGTGTGTGTGTATGCGTGTGTGTATGTGTGTGTGTGTGTGTGTTACCGCTTGATCCAAGTACACAAAGTAAGTAAAAACAACAACAACAACATTGGCGTTATTTCATTCCGATCCCGGGAGGACCGGCGGGCCTGTAGAGGGTCAGCCAAAGGACGAAAAGAGAAAAATGGGTAAAATGAATAATAGATGGGTCAGCTTGCAAGTCAAGACAGGAGGCGGAAAATGGGGAAAACGCGATATTTGCAGATGGAGGAGACAATCCGGAGAAATATGGGTGAACACTAACCAGTCTATATCAGATAATGGAGATTGTGTGGGAACTGGCCACAGGTATATCGAGTATTATGAATCAGGATAGATAAATGGGGGAAGAGGGGACATCGGCATCTCGATGTGGTCGGGATTGTCAGCTGGGAGGAACATGACATAGAGGTTCAGTAGGTGATCAGCTGGTGCAAAAATGCTTCTTGGAGTGGGTACAGTGGTGGCGAGAACATCAGAGAAGATGAGATTGTGGTCACGAAAACATTTATTAACATAGCGAGTGTGAAGGTGTAATAGAATGTGTAGAAATAGTCACATTAACCTGGACGTTAAGTAGCTCTATCACCATCAAGAAACTGTTACATAATCAACAATGAATCAAAATTATTAATACTAATGAAATAGATATTTATTATCAATACAAAGAATTTTTTAAATATAAATTTATATTGATAAGAAATATACACTTCTATGCTGTTGAAGTTGTTTCTAGTAAATAAATCCAGTTAACAGAATAAGAAAATATAAACATACTCTGGTCAAACGTGTTACTTTAAGTACATAAATGTGACTAATAATAGATGGCGCTGGGGCAGTAGTTGTAGTGTTTTTTTTTTTGTTTGTTTTCTCCTACAACATACAGCAGTCAGTTAAAGACTAACATTGGTGTAAAATATATTTTTAATTACATCCTTACGACAGGTAATTTTTATTAGTTTAGTTATAAGTATTTACAGAATTTTATTTCTAGATCAAAACATTGTTTAGTAAACATGATGAAATCTTTCCCAATCATCACAATTTTATGATGAAGGATTTACAAACATTGTAAAACAGAGGAGTTAATAAACAGTTTTTGGTGCATTGTCATTAAGGTAAAGAAACATCATTTATTATATTCAAATCAGAACTCTTTTCTACAAGATATTATTATTAAGCCTAGTTTTATTCTTCCAAATATCTTGTTTTAAAGCAAGCTGTTTAGAATCACGACTTGATTAATAATATACTCTGTAAAAAGAACATCGTTAACTCTGTCCATCAGTGGATCAGCGATAGAAAAAAAACAAATCATTAAATTTAATTGGAGTAAAATAATCAATATTAAATAGATTCATCTTTTAAACAACTTAATTTAAAATGGAAGAAAATTTAATAAAGCTCATTTGTCACTATCATAATTAGACTTATGTGAGAATAAGCTGGAACGATAAGGTACAACGCACTAAGAACATAGATAATAGTTTCACCCAACTGGAGACCAGGAAATTACCTAGTACTTAGGGAATCCAATTCGAAATCTGCGGGTTATAGTATCAAAATCCTTTGCGTAACATTTCGCTCTTTGAGCTGTGGGGGCGTTCTATTGTAACAGTTAATCCTACTACACGTTCATAAGTTGTAGCACAATAGGTGGTGGTGGGTGGAATTGACTAGCGCAGACAACCATCCACTAGCTTTGAGCGAAATTAACTAAACAAACAAACTCATGATAAATAGGTGTGGGTGTGGCCATTAAAATTTCATATTTTATGTTAATAACTCACTATAAATTGCGTTTAACTGTATTATTTTTGAATAATGTCTCAAAAATGAAGCTACTTATAAGTAGAGCAAATAAAGTTTTTAAACTCAATTTATACAGATAAAACGTAATAAAATGAAAACAACAAGAATATTAAATTTTGACACCAGATAATTTCCGTGTCTTTTAATATTAAGTGGAAAGAAATATTGGTTTTAGATTTCACTTGAGTAACAATTTATAAATAAGTTATTATATCAGACGTTCGGACAACACCTTCATTCGAATGAACAATCTAAACACGAACAAGAACTCCTGTTTGTGTGTTGACTGTTGTACTTTTAATATGTAATATGTAATAAATTATTCATAAATTTGAAATTAGTCGTTTTTATATCCAAGCAAAGAAAAAAATCCAAATTATTCAAGTTATCATTACAGAAGTTAAAAAAAAGATAGATATGGGTATTTTGACTCAATTGAATTAATTTAATTCTCTTTGATTTTGTACTGGATCTTGATGTTTACATTACGATCAGGTTCTATAACGAGATACAGTTTTAATACTGAATTTTTATTTGATTAAAAACTGTGTGTGTGTGCGTGTTACAGCCACAAGAAAAAACTGAAAAATATCTAAGAAAATCTTATTTCATACCATTTTACTAGATCATAAACTAAATTAAAGTGATCTCTAAATATCCTATCGATTTCATTTGTTATAGTCGTTAATTGTATTCCTTCTTAAAATATGATTAAAACTAAATTGAAAAATGTCATCTTTAGGGTAAGTGTTTTTTTGCTTATATAAGAGTTTCCAAATTGAATATTAGATAGACATTTACATAATTTAGCTCACTGTTGTATTATTGCATTTACAAGAAACAGGACTTACTGAAGTGTTCCAGATACATCTACAAGAATAAGATCATCCTTCAATAACGAAATAAATACATGATGTTAAAATATATGTGGTATAAGAGAGGGTTCTTCTTGGAGACCCTCAATCAAACATCTACTTAATTTTCCGGCTCTCAGTTTTTCTAATGGATTAGTTTTCTCGCATTTATTTTCTTCACTATCTTCAATTTTCATAAAAGAATCCTTCATCTCTCATTACGTATGCATAATTATTTTTCAACTTTCAGATAGAACTTGAAAAGCTAGATTTAAAAATAAACAAATCACGGTAATATGAATAGAGTCCAAAAATGTATATACTATCTTAAATAAAAAAATAAAGCAAAGAAATGTGATGAAGGTATTTTTCAATTTAATAAACCGCACTGTTACATGTGTGGTAAAGTTTATATCACATACAGGAAATAATTTTCATGAACTCTAGATTCTTTTGAGATTCAAATAATGTTATTTATGTATTATATTGTTGTAAGCAAATACATATTGCGTCAACGGGAAATTTACATTAAGAATAAATTTACTTAAATTCCATTTCAAAAATACAAATAATTCCCCTTTACTTGTCAACAAACACATTATCGAATGCGTATTATGGAAAAAATATCATACTTTACAAAAACATTTTTTTTCATATTTCTATTCGATATTCTTGTGAAAAAGCAAAATATTATTTTATGCATTTCAAAATCACATCAAAATTTACCTAGATTAACACACAGAGGAAGTTTAAAACGTATATAAAGCTTGTTACTTTAAAGATGATCCATGAGTTGGGTGTACTTACGTATCTGTGTTTGTGTAGGTCAGTATCATTCACCCAGAGTTGGCCACCTCGATTACCGTAATTTTTGGTATGGTAACTGGAAACTGTTAGCCGGAGTATATAGAATATTTTGTTTTAGGATTTCTATCGATAAGGGGATAAAAGACACTCTAAAATAGGGTAATTTCCATTTTTTTATAGGCTTTCGGCTTTGAATTTCAATATCCCAGTAGGTTAGCGGTATGTTTAAGGACTTACAATACTAAACTACGTGGTGGACAGAGTGCAGATAACCGTTTATGTAGCTCTGTGCTAAAACAACCAACCAAAGAAGTATCACCATCTTGTGGTGCTTCATAATTTGAATGACTGAAGTAATAAAAAAATAAAAAACTTTTTTATTCAAGTTCATTAAACAATTTTTTAGGATTAATCAGTAAACACCGTTTGTTTTAATTTATTTTTTATGTGTGTGAAAATTGCTATTTGCACATAATTCTCTGTTTATGAAACAAGGAATTTCGAAATGATGAGAGATTCTGTGTTATGAACTACAAATAAGCTCGTCAACCAGACTTATCTAGCTACTTTTAGACAAAGATTTTCTCTTTCAATCATTCTATACTTATCTATACGTGTCTTTAATTTCGTATATTTCAACGAGGAACACATGTGATTATGCAATGTTTACATATCAGGAGAATGACAATTCATTTTTACATGTAAACATAAAATGTTAAGGGTGTTTTGTCAAATAGGTATTATTTAAAGTGTAATTGAATAGTGGATTCTTGAAATTTATGTTATGATCATGTTCTGTTTCAAATAAAGTTCTAGAACGAGATACTTGGAATGATGTATTTTATTACCAAATATATATTTGATTAAAAATTGAAAAAATATTTGAAAATTAAATATTTGATACAATAATGATAATTCATAAAAAGTTAATAAAATCATCAATTTATAACATTTCGATATCAATTTAAAAAAAACTAATAATAAAAATTAAATATTTAATAGACTTTTGGTAGGTCAACATTTAAATTAATGTAAACTCAGCATAACATTTCGTTATCATTTGTTACAGTACTTAGTTATTTTTACTCAGTTATTAAAATCTTGTGAAAACCATATTGAAAATATCATTATAATGTTAAGTGTTGCTGCTCATAATAGGTTATTCAAGTTGAATATCAGAGACGCATCTATAAATATAATCTCACTGTTGAATAATATGAGGTAAACAATAAACAGGACTGTACTGAACACTTCCAGATACATTCACAAGAAACAGGACTGTACTGAACACTTCTAGATACATTCACAAGAAACAGGACTGTACTGAACACTTCCAGATACATTCACAAGAAACAGGACTGTACTGAACATTTCCAGATACATTCACAAGAAACAGGACTGTACTGAACACTTCCAGATACATTCACAAGAAACAGGACTGTACAGAACACTTCCAGATACATCCACAAGAAACAGGACTGTACTGAACACTTCCAGATACATCCACAATAAACAGGACTGTACTGAACACTTCCAGATACATTCACAAGAAACAGGACTGTACTGAACACTTCCAGATACATCTACAAGAAAGATCATGATGCTGAGATATTTTAGATATATCC
>NW_013665766.1:133795-139253 GCF_000517525.1 Limulus polyphemus
AAAATAATTTTAATTTTTATCATGTATTCTTTCCACAAAGAGTGGCATCGATCTTCTTACTAAGTGTGCGTGTTTTTCTCATAGCAAAACCACATCGGTCTATCTGCTGTATCCATCGAGGAGAATCGAACCCCTGATTCTAACGTTATAAATCCCATGACTTATCGCTGTCACACTTCGGGGCGTCGTGGTAAATGTGCCTGGATGCATATCAAAACGTCGAAGGTTCGAGTTGTGGCTCTCCTTTTTGAGGTGGGAACGTTATAGTTCTGACTAAGAGTAGAAGTGTAGGCAGTGCGTGAGGTTCACTGGTTACCTTCTCTTTGGTCAGTTGGTTCCTAACAGTTTAGATGGAAAATACCAAATATCATTTTACAAAATATTACAATGTTATTTGAACTTTTGTAGGATAAGTTTGTTCAACAATATGTAGACATGGAAGTTACAACATCACAGGATGAATGGAATAAATGTAACATGCATACAACACAGGAACAAATTTCCATTTTATGCCATTTATAAAATTAATGATTCTATAATATCTGTATTAATATAATCATTGGTTTTACAGTTTCAGACGTTTAATCCATTCATTTCCTCCTCTAAGTAGCATGGTGAATATAACTCATATCATGTATTGTTTCCATGGGTCAGCAATGAGATGAGCAATATTGACATACAAAATCAAACAATTTATGCTCAACCAGAACCAAATGACCCTGGTAGTGTCACAGCCCTTTATGGATTTTTTATTTAGGAAAGGAAATTCACATTTTCTAGATCTTTGAGGAAGAAGTGAATAAAATACATTTCTCAATCATAACTCCAAGGCTCAACAGATGAAAGGCTTAAATCACTTTCTTCAGTATTGTTTCCACGTTTCAATATGCATTTTTTGGATATATGAACAAGAAACACGACATATTTTGCCCTGGATAGATTAAGAGTATGTAACACATAGTAGGATAGAATGATTGGACCCCAGTCAACCATGCTCATGTAAAGTCATATTAGCAGTTAGATAATATGTTTGACCAAATGGAAAATAATACTCCTATGCAGATTTTAAAGGCTTTTAATTGTGAAGATAATGAAAATTTTGTTAGAGTTAAAGGTTCACACTTTGTTAGGTGTGATTTGTGCAATGACACTAGAATGGTATATACTTTTAAGGAAGCTAGTACTAGTAGTGAAGATGTACAATTTGTATATAGAGTTTTCAAGTTGGAGGAGAAGTTGAAGGCTATCCTAATTAAAGTAGGAGCAATAGATAAAGAGAAGGGTAATCTGCGAGAAATGGCAGCAGGATTTCAAGAGAAGCTTAAGCTTTTATATGCAAAGAATACATCAGCTAACAATGACTTTCAGTAAGTTAGAAAGAGTACTATTAGGGCTAAAACTAGAAATAGTGGAGTTAATTGTAATAAACCTATTCTATTGAACAACAGATTTCAGCCTTTGGCTTATGCAGATGAGGAGCTACTGGAGAGAAGGAAAACAAAAAGGTCAGAGAAGGATGTGGATGATAAACTTGAGGAGCTTATAGTTATAGGTAATTTCTTGACAAGGCATATGGATAGGATAGTCTGTGGGGCATAGGTGGAGGATATAACTGACAGAGCAGGATATATATAATAAAGGAGGCTAGCAATGATACAGTTTTTGTTGTAGGGAAAGATAGGTCAGAGGAACTAATTAATAAATACAAGTTGTTGACAAAGGTATTTAAAGAAAAAGGGCATAACTTTAGTGCATTAGAAATACTGCTAATAATTAATTGTAGGGATAAAATTATGAATGATCACTAGAGCTAAATGCTAGGTTTAGGTTAATATGTAAGGATGTGAAGAAAGGCTGTTTGGACTTGTGGGATCAGTTCGATTGGAGAAGGGAACGTTTTGAAATTGATGGTTTACTTTTAAGTAGGGTAGGGTCTGGCTTGTTTGCAAGGGCTATTAACTCAGCTGTAAAGGAAAATTTAAACTAGGACTAGACAGATGTGAGGTTCAGGATAAACTAAATGCAAAAAGAAAAGAGATGTAGAGAGAAGTTTAGCATAAGAAATAAGTATAAAAATAGTTCTAAGGACAGGCTTAGTTTTTTACAATAAAATGCTAGAGGTATAAGAAATAAAAGAGACGTATTTAGGGCACTGGTAGGAAAAGAGGATTTTGATATAATGGGAATAACTTGAAATACAGTGTTATAGGTTATTTAATTGAGATAGAGTACTAAAGAAAGGCGGAGGAGTGTGTATATATGTAAAATAGGAGTTACATCTTGTTGAAGTTGAGGATACAAAGATAACAGCAAGATGATTGAAACCATTTGGGTTTTTGTTGGTGGTTATAAGGGAAGAAGGCTCTTAGCGAAATTTTTTTACAGACCATCAGATGATACTGATGAAATTAGTGAGAAACCCTCACAGTGAGATTAAGATTTCAAGTGTGAGGTCATAATTATAGGTGATTTTAGTGTCACGCCTACAGGGAAATGCTAGAGTCAAACCATGAAGAAGAAACTGTTCAAGATGGTTTTCTTCACCAATTGGTCAAGAACCTACTAGAAGCAATGCTATTTTAAATTTATTGTTAACTTCTTATACAGAAATTGTTGAGAGGGTGGAAATTGTGGAAAATCTGGGTGCAAGTGATCATTTTTCTATTAGGTTTGATGTTTTACTGCATGTAGAGATTAGGAATAATGATATTTTTGTTACAAATTTCAAAACAGTGAATTTTGAAGGAAAGCTAGGTTATGTTTGAGATACTGATCAAATGTGGAAAAATTTTAAGGATAAATTTTTAAAAATGCAAACTTAACATATTCCTTATAGAAAGAAAAGCGTGGTTGCAAGTAAAACCAAGGTTGGCTCACAAAGGGTATAAGAGACAATATTAAGGAAAAGCATTACAATATTAAGAGATTTAAATTGACTGATATGATGGGCGCTTCAGAAAACTATAGAAGATCAAAAAAGTTGGTCGAACAGAAAATTAGGACATCAAAAATGATGTATGAAAAGAGTTGATTAAAATTTAAAAATTAACAGTAAGGATTTCTACAAGTACAGAAAGAGTAAATAAAATGTTTGGACGGGGTAGGACCCTTGAGGGATGATAAAGGAAGGCTTGTATCTGATGCATATGAGAAGGCAGGGTTATTAAAATCTGCTTGTTTTTCAATTTTTCTAATGAAAATCTAAGCAGTATACCTCATCTTAAACAGCTGATATGTGATTGCATTAATTCTGATCTTGTTAATAAAAATTGGGAAGTTTAGAAAATGATAAGGCTCCTGGGCCAGATAATATTTCCCCAAGGGTTTTGAGGTTCATGATTGGATATGTGTGTGAGCCACTTGCTACTATTTTTTGTAAGTATTTGAATAGTGGGCAGGTGCCAAAGATTTGAAGTTAGCTAATGTCACTATTCTCTATTAGTCTTGCATCAGTTGTGAGAAAAGTTTCGGGAAATCTGATTAAAGATGATTTACAAAGTCATTTAACAAAGTTTAGAATTTTATTGGAGAGTCAATATGGTTTCACTAAAGGAAAATCTTGCCTTTTAAATCTTTTGACATTCTTTGAAAAGGTTACTGCTTATGGAAAAGAAGCTAAAGGTGTAGATTTAGTGTATCATGATTTTAAGAAAGCCTTTGACAAGGTACCACATTATAGGTTTGTAAAAATATTATCTCTATAGGTGTGAGAGATAAGTTAGCTAATTGGATAGAGGAGTGGCTGAATGGAAGAAAGCAGAGGGTTGATATAAATGGAGTTCAGTCAAACTGGATTGATGTCACAAATGGGGTAACTCAGGGCTCAGTGCTAGGACCTTTGCTCTTTTTGATTTACATCAATGACATATATGAAGGAATGGTATAATATCTGAAAGGTGTTATAATTTCATTCTATAAGTCACTGGTTAGGCCACATTTGGAGTATTGTGTTCAGCTTTGGGCTCCTTATCTTAGGAAGTACCTTGAATTGTTAGAAAGGGTTCAGATAAGGGTTACTAGAGTGGTGTCTTAGATGGAGGGTTTGTCACATGAGGAGAGATTAAGATATTTATATTTGTTTTCGTTTGAAGAAAAAATAGTTACAAGGGATCTGATTGATTGTTTATGATCGTAAATGGAATTGATAGTGCTGACGCATCATCTTTTGTCATACTTAACTCCGATATTAGTAGGACTAGGGAACATAAATATACAGTTTGGAAAGGAAGGACTCATTTCCGGCTACGACAGTTTAATTTTCTGACAGGCTGGTTAGCCTCTAGAATGGGTTACCTTCAAATGTTGTGGAGGCAGTAAATTTGGGTGAGTTTAAGAGAAATCTCTATATGAATGATAAGCGCTGTCTTTAAGTTTTTTTTTTAATTTATATTAGTTTAGTTTATAGGATGGGACATACGAGGTGGAAGAACGGGCCTCTTGTTGTACCTAAATATTATATTATGTTAAGTTTTTTGTTATTTTTTTAATTTATATTAGTTTAGTTTATAGGATGGGACAGATGAGGTGGAAGAATAGGCCTATTGTTGTCCCTAAATATTATATTATGTTATAATTTGAATATGGACTAGCGAAAATAACTCGTAAAGCTACAGATGGAGCTTGTTAATGTTTCTTGGAGCAGATAGCTTACTAAGACAAACAAACGTTATCGATTGTAGCGCTATAGATTTGACAAACGATCAGTTAGATTAGATGATGAAGGATAGAAACATACAACTTTCAGAGTACTTTAGTAACAGTAACAAATGAATGACGTATGCTAAGTTTCTGTATGGACTTCATGTGGCGAACATGGTAATCTTTAATTTATGTGTTTCTATGGTTACACAGATGTAAATGTCTAGATACAATGCTTACATATCATGTTAAGACAGAAGAGGTAGTAGAGAGGCCCAGAGCTAAGATATAATTCACAATTTCCTTGGTCTTGGTGCTTAACATACATGCTTTATGATCAATGAATCCAATATATACATACATATTTTTCAAATTAATCAAGTTTGATGCACATTCACATGTTTGATTCACCAATGTCTTATCCTCAACCTGATTATAATTGCCAGCAGAAGTAGAATTAGAGCATTTTACTCATATCTGCAGGCTAACATAGAACATGTTATATTAATATGAAAGCTGATTGTTATGTTCTGCCAAATGATATTTAGTGAAGCAAAAAAAAAATATTACAGTTGTAGTTTTTGTCTAATTCTTCTGGTAATGTTTGTAAGTGTAGAAAATTTACTGCCATGTCTATCAAGAGACTTTTGTCCATTTGAACGTTTTTCATTTAAGTTTTTATTAAGTGTTATTTATTCAGCTTTATTTTGGTAATCTTACCAGTGACCCACTAGAAAATATAAGTGTGGTGTTTATATTCATTCCTGTTTTGGAAACTGACTAAAGCGACATCTAATGATTAGGTACAATATTTTTTATA
>NW_013665766.1:140036-142970 GCF_000517525.1 Limulus polyphemus
CATTAGATAAACTAGAGGACTTTCGAAAGGATTCTCTTTTTCAGTTACTCTTTCTCTACTCTTATTTATGTGTGTGTGTGTGTACTTTCGTATATTTCGACGTAGAACACACGCGATAATGCACTGTTTCAACAGCAGGATAATGATAATTCATTTTTACGTATATGCATATAATGATAAGGATTTTTGTCAATTAGGTATTATTTAGTTTTTTAGTTGCTTCTTGAAACTTATATTATGATCATGTTTATTTAGAATGAGATAATTGGAATGATTAATTTTATTACTGAATTTTTGTTTGATTAAAACCTGAAACGAAAACCTTTCATATTAAATACTCGACAATTGGGGTAAATCATCAATTAAATTAATTTAAACTATGCATAATATTTCGTTATGTTGTAGTAATTAATTGATTTTATTCCTTTATTAAAATCTCCTGAAAACTATATTGAAAATATTAACATGTTAAGTTCTATTGCTCATAACAGGTTATTGAAATTGGATATTAGAGACGCATCTATAAAGATAAGTTCACCGTTAAATAATTTGAAATACCTCCACAACAAAGAGCCCCCCAGTGGCTCAGCAGAATGTCTGCGGACTTACAAAGCTAGAAACCGGTTTCGATACCCGTGGTGGACAGAGTACAGATAGCCCATTTTGTAGCTTTGTGCTTAATTTCAAAACAAACAAACCACAACAAAGAGAACTTGAGTACTATCTCATTTGAGTAATTGTACGAATCTCATTTAATCGTTATAAAGCTGTAGCAATTATTTCTTTTCTATGTGTGTTACACATTTAATACGCAGACTGCTAAATAAGAACAACATTATTTTAAGTTTCTGTTGTTTTTAAGTTATACATATCACAAAGTGAATATTATATTATGTGGAAAAGAAATATTTTCAAAAATTTTCTTCACAAATTTACTAAATTATATTCATGATATAATTATGAATCTTGTGAAGTAAGAAATAGAGTATTTTAAGGTTTGTTCATGTCTAAATTATGTATTATACATAATTATTACTAAGCGTTGTCAATTAAGAACCACTTAACTTATATTTTCTTCATTATTAGACTATCTATACAAGTTAGAATACAATATGGTTAAAATGTCTAAAGAAGCAATGTTAGTTATATATACGGCCAGACATGTACATATCACTAATTTACCTCTAGTACGGAATGACTTTACCACGTATGGATTGATCAAATATCAAACAATGGCTGCTCTTAACAGTATTGAAGCACGGAATGACTTCACCACGTATGGATTGTTCAGATATCAAACAATGGCTGACCGATGAAGTCATTCCGTGCTTCAATACTGTGAAGGGCAGCCATTGTTTGATATTTGATCAATCCATACGTGATGAAGCCATTCCGTGCTTCAATACTGTGAAGGGCAGCCATTGTTTGATATTTGATCAATCCATACGTGGTGAAGCCATTCCGTGCTTCAGTACTGTGAAGGGCAGCCATTGTTTGATAGTTGATCAATCCATACGTGGTGAAGTCATTCCGTGCTTCAATACTGTTAAACGTATGGATTGATCAAATATCAATCAATGACTGCCCTTCACAGTATTGAAGCACGGAATGACTTCACCACGTATGGATTGATCAAATATCAATCAATGACTGCCCTTTCACAGTATCGACTGGTCGAACTGAGTACCAGGTAAACAACGTGATGCTAGAAATAATTTATCATTGGAAGAATATAAAGAATATGTGTCACAGCAGAATGTCTGCGAACTTACAACGCAAGAAACCATTATGTAACTTTGTGCTTAACTTCAAAGAAACAAGAAAATAAGAAACATTCGTTAGTTTATTGAGAATTTTGGAGCAAAGCTATATAATGGAATATATGCACATAACTGTATTAATCTGTAACTAATAATTTAGTAGAAAGAAATAAGTACATCAGCACTAAATACATCACCACTAAGTACATCAGCACTAAACGCCAATTCTTTTGCGACGAAATAGTGCGATATGTTCGTCATGATTATAGTATAACCTGACCTCAACGTGCGGAGCGCTTTTTTTTGGGGGGGGGCTAAATATTCTAAGAAATTATTATTTGTGCTGATTGAAGAGTAGCTAAATATAGAAATTTTAAACACAGAGTAGATTGAAATTAGGAGTTCGATTCCCTTATATATCAGTGTTTTTAAATGTTTGTTTTCTCAGTTAATAAAGTTTGTGTTGTAGATGCAATAAACTTCAAGTCTGTTTTCTCATCTTCTTATAACAGTCACGGTCAAATTCCACTATCAGGTCGTGTAAGAGTAGACCATTGGTTTTCAGTGGGTGCTGCTGATAAGCTGCCTTACATCTTATTAATAAGTTTAAAAGTAAGGACGACAGCATAGATAATTCTTTAATACATTTGGGTTAACAAATCATCACAAGTATAAAAATTCAACAAGACCCCATACCTCTTCAACAATAAGCATAAATAAGTAAATATAATGTAGTAGTAAGTTACCCGTCTGCTAATAAATTCATGGAAAACATTAACTGTTCACATTTTATTCTCAATTTTCAAGTAATTTCGTACAAACAATTCTGAAATATCCCATAACCTCATCAGCTTCATATCAGGATGAAATAAAAAAGGTTAAACGCAGTTTTAGATGCATTATCATCACAATTTATAAGTATAATTTATTATGTTCATCTGAGAACATTCTAATACAGTATATTATTTTCACGTGTGGGTTTATTTTTCCATTTTAGAGACAGTGATAATCTCATTAGATGTTTTAATTTGTATTTTATTTGACTAAATAATTAAAATATATAGTTTTAAGGTAAGCTAATTAGAATACACACATTAAATTACGATGCTACCTAAAAGAAATACCGTTGATTTAGTCCCCTTGTGGATCAGCGATAAATTTAATTACACAGAAT
>NW_013665766.1:143965-162742 GCF_000517525.1 Limulus polyphemus
TTCAGTGGGTGCTGCTGATAAGCTGCCTTACATCTTATTAATAAGTTTAAAAGTAAGGACGACACCATAGATAATTCTTTAATACATTTGGGTTAACAAATCATCAGATGAGATATCTACGTGTGAACCAGTTTGAATTTAACTCTACGTTGTTAACCCGTGGACTTACCGCTGTCCTATCGTGGATGCCCAATACCGGCATCAAAAGTAAAAATGACAAAGATAATCAGCTTCGACTCCAGGTAGTCTCTGTGTCATCTAATATGATGAAAAAAAAATATTCATTCTAGATTTCATATATTCATGAAATAATTTTATAAATAATTTATTATATCAGCGTTTTCGTGTAGGTCTTGATTCGAATGTACATTCAGATGAAGGTGTAATACGAAACATTTATGTAATAAATTGTCTATAAATTTGGAATTTGTTGCTTTTATAGGAAAATAAAGAAAAAATTCAGGATATTCTAATCCACACTATGGAAGTTAGTAGACAGAAATAGGTTTTAGTTTTGTTATAAATGGAACACTTCTAGAGTAAATTTAAATTTTCGGAAATTATGACATGGAGTGGGTAAAATATTTTACAAATATTTGTCATTGTAGTTGAAATGATGCTTCGTATGTTTATATCACTTAAGCTGGTTGAGAGTGTATTCTAACCCTAATTTATTTACTGCAATAGTTTCCAAATACCATATTTAAAATACAACAACAACAATTAAAACATTGTTTGCTACACATATTTTATAATTTGAATAACTAAAATATACTGACTTAATTTAAAATATTATGAGATCCAATTGAAACAAACTGAAAATTATGATCTTTCGTAGACGACATATTTTTAAAATCACTCCTGGATTTCTTAAATCCAGTCAATTATTTCCGAATGCAATGCCTAGACGGTAACTTAAACGTATGCTTGAGGGATCATGACTCAGGGTGCTTTCCTTTCTTTTGGCACAACACAGGTAGCCCATTGTGCAGTTTTGCGTAATATTTCCACAAAGTAGAGGACGTGTAGCTAGACAATAATGACAGGCGGCCATGACGTCATAGTTACATGAAGTGGGGCCAATACAAATTTGATCAACATGACTATATTTAACACAGTCGATTTAAATCACTAATTTATGAGTTAATGAAATACCCTTACTATTTATAATTAAATCATCTCAAAAAGGATGCTTAACACTAATTCATTAGTTTTATACATTTCCTGACCATTTATACTTAAATCGTCCTAAAAGGACGATATCATGAAATAACTAACACTTACTGTTTATAAATCAAGTGATTATTTGAAATATTTTCGGCATTAATTTAATATTTTAAAATTTGTACTAATTCATTTTACTAGAACTAAAAATAATAAATGAATAGCTTACTGTTTATCCATCCATTTTCTATGGAACATTCCCTTGAAGAATAAAATTGCATAAAACTTTGAGACTCTCTGATGCTAAAAGACTATTAGGATATCACACACATACAATCTAGACACTGACTTTTAAAAATTACAAAGGTTGTCATGTGGTCACACACATACAGATAATGATTCTAAAGTACATAGAACCACCATACTTGTCCACACTTCAACGAACCTTTAACTAAGAAGAGAGGAGAATGAATCATCATTCACTTTGGTCATAGTCTGAAGTGTTTGATTTTCAAGGCCACTGACCAGCTTGGTTTAAGAAAATATAGAGGGCCACTCTTCAAATTTAGAAAAACGTTTAGACTTTTAGTATTAGCTAAACCTCGAATATTAGGAACTAGAAATATCATCACATGATCACTGACACATAACAGTTTGAAGGCAAAGTTGACCTTGTGTTCGTCTAACCTGAGCAACGCTTTCATTTCTTCATATCTTTTCAGTATTTTTCATTTAAACTCAGTTTTCCAAATGCATATAAGGAACTGAAATTATAAACCAAGTGATTTTTGGTAAATGAATTACACAAATCAGTGTTTGTCATAGCCTAATATACCATCATATATACTTAGCAAAATATCAGTTACTATAATCAAATATACACATATATACATAATATTTAATTATGAAACTAAACTCTACATTAGATCAATATTCACTTTACAAAACGGTAAATGTATTCAATTAGACTGTAAGTTTCCGTATTTAACAATTATAATCTAATATATTTATCTATATATACACAATATATTTAAAAATAACAATAGACTGTACGTACAGTTAACGTTTACCATACTTTAATTATATTTTTTTAGTTAATGAAATTAAAAAGTCAGCAAACATAGTTCTTTACATAGCTTTACAAAACAGTAAATGTTTATTTTATTACTCAGTTAGCATACAGTTATTACACACTGTCAAAATACTGTCAGCAGTTAACTAAGTAATAACTTTTCAAAATGAAAGATTGACTCAATTCTACTTAAACATGTGAAATGTATGAGGTTTCATTAAACACTAACATCTAATTATTATATCAAATATAATGTTTTGAAACATATTGAAACAGTGAAGCTCTATATTCAGACGAAACACTACAGAGAACGGATAATTGACACACATGATAGGGTCAATTCTGAGGTGACCAAGTCTATTTCTCAAAACACACTCGAACTGGGTAGCTGTCAATCAGTCTACTATCACTTTGAATTCAACATTCTTGCGATTGCTGTATCTTATATTTTCTATTAGAGATAACCATGGACAACTCGACTGATGTAAGTATGATTTTTGAATATATTTCTGAACTAAATGAAATAAGTACTGTCACAGAACTATTTTGATAACTTGTAGTTATATTTATGTAGGATATGGACCAACTATCGCTCAACAGCGATGATCTAAATGAATTAGAGAGAAATGTGTGTCTGTAATTAGGCAGAATTTACTTTCTTCTGTGGCCTCTAACCGTTGAAGAGACTGAAGCTCTGATTACTTTAAGTGTGGTTTCATATCGTTTATATTGATTAATACGAATTTTTATACAAAATGATCTCATTTACTTCTTTATTTTACCGACTCTCAGCGATTAAGATAAACAAACTCCCAGAGGTGTCAAGCGATCGTCTGGCGTGGAAGGAGAGATAAGTTTTCAAACTTATATATATAATTCACACATCTGAATTTTTTTTACTTTACAAATTATATTTATTAATACATTTTTCTATTATTTTTTACAAGTATCTGCTAAGCGTCCCCACATGGAAGACGGATTTTATCATAAGAAAGTATGCGAGTAAGAGAGTGAAACAGTATAATGAAGCATCGACTGCATACAAAATATCGTTTAATCATAAAACACATGGACTCATAAGCATTATGAACACGCTCAAAAAGAACATTCAGAACATATTTGGCAATACAATGAAACACTTAAATAGTAGAGATAAAGGAGATATATTGTTTGTTTGCAAAGCTACACAAGGGCTATCTGCGCTAGTAGGCCCTAATTTAGAAGTGTAAGACTAGAGGGAAGGAAGCTAGTCATCATCACCCACCGCGAACTCTTGGGCTACTCTTTTACCAATGAATAGTGGGATTGACCGTCGCATTATAACCCTTCCACGGCTGAAAGGGCATGCATATTTGGTGTGACGGGGATTCGAACCCAGGACCCTCATAGAAGGTTTATTTGCCAGTGGTCAACTACCTGACCATGCAGAAAAATAATTCTACGTCATCAACCTGGATCCGAGTAATAAACCCGGCAGCTTTGTTTTTGTTGGAAATGAAAAAGGAGAATATTCTTATCTATTAGTACTACCTTCATGTAATCTATATATAAGCAAGTTCACCAAGATGAACTGTCAAACGTACACTTACAACCATAAAGTAGTACAAGGATCATATTCGTCTGTGTGTGAACAATATTGTATATTGCTTATTAACGTTGTCAAAACACACAAAAAACATTTTTGCATGTGGATCCTACAAAGATAGTAATGATATGTTTGTTCATGATTTTTTTCTAAAATATTTACAGGCAAATACGTCATTAAAAGATGTCTTTTTACGTAGATCAGATTGAAAAATCTTTATTGTGAGAAAATTAATAAATAGTTAAAAAGAAATATTGTGTTCAGATTTTTTATTATAATCTTGTTACCGAAAATCTTTAAACATCAGTATGTTTGAATTATTGCATGATTCATCCTTTTTCAGGACGATTTAAATATAAATGGTCAGAAAATTTTTAGAATTAATAAATTAGTGTTTTATACCGACTGTGTTAAATATAGCCATATTGATCAAATGTATGCTGCCCCACTTCATGGAACTTCGACGTCATGGTGGCTAAGCAGCACATCTCTAATAACACTACATGTGGTGACAATTTGTGGAACTATGACGTCATGGCAGCTTGTTGTGTCGGCTTAGTAACACGTCCCTAACAATGGTGACAATTTGTGGAACTATGACATCCCCTCTTCCCTCCTCGGGGGGAAATTAATCAGCGTGTGTGTGTCCAGTGCCGCTCTAACTACTTACAGTGTTTCCTGCAAAACAATCTTTTGCAATTATAATGGATCTTACGATGTATACATCCAAAACTCGGATCTCAAAAACTACTGCACTGGGTAATATTTTTATAAGTAGGCAAGATTTTCATAGCTGACCAATAAATAAAACAATTGAAATTTCCAAAAAAATGACATGTTTCAGATTTAACCAATAGAAATTACAAACAAAAAGGAGTAAGTTTCAAATATAAAACAATCAAAAAACAAACTTAAAAAAATATTTGTTTCTTTAGTGAAAATCTTATGAGTGTTGCAACAGAAAAGCAAAGCACTTTCATTGATAACTGCGTCTACAAAGAAATACTTCAATAAAATATACTTTGTGATGTAATGCTGCAATCATAGCTCATTTTAAAACAATAAATGTTAATAAAATCGTTTTTCACATTGATCGTGAACATTATTGAATGTCAAGTATGAGTACATTGTTGTAGAACTGTCAGACAATTCCGAAATAGGTCATAGGCCCAAAAGCCTTCTTCAGGAGCTAGCAGTTATACCACTGGAGGTGGATTTTTCTGCTAGTAATAATAATAATAATACAAAATTTATAAAGAGTTTTATAAATTGACTAACATCGTATCCATTCTGTACTCGTGCATTTTACAATGTAACATTAAATTTTAATATTGAAAGTCACGTAGGGATGATTTATGTATAGCTGTATCATTCCTATATTCTTTTTGGCACTCCCATCTCTACATCATTTTACATTTACAAAATGTTGTTATCACTTATTTTGTGACGTTTATTCCATTGACGAAAAGTTATGGTATTCTATGAATGTGGGTAATAACATTTAATATTATGTGTATTGATTTTTGTTTTTTTACTCCTTCACCTCATATAAAATATACGGGCTGGTTCCCTAATTACACCGATTGTTTAGTGTACAAGACATTGAGTATTCTACACGTTACAGTCATGTAATGTTCATCTATTATTGGTTGGTAATTCCTTTTTCCCCATGTACTTACGCTTTTTATGGGAACACCATTGATATTCCTGTAAGAAAGCCAACTACAAGGGATAATGATAACATTTTTTGCACTAGTATTATGATATATCATTTTTAATTACTACTAGTTATTACAACTAAGCAAAGACTGCCCATAAATCTGATTTGGTTCCTTAGTGATGGTTTCTTGCCCTGTTTTTGAGCTTGTTTGGTAGAGAAACAAATGAAAGTGAATGGCAATTGTCTTTTGAAGTAAAACTGTCTGTCATTGTTGATTTTTAGTGTGCATATTTGTATTATACCTACTGAGTACCTTGGCCAGAACTACATATAAAGTCTACTGAGTCTATGATATGCCAATTGCTACAATAACAATTATTATAATAAGCCTAATACAATATCCTGATAATGATATGTTAACACTGACGAAACGACGAATCATATGAAACTAATTTTCTCTACCATTTACTGCCGACTTTTCATTTATATTATAGTTTCCATTTCTGCTTAATTCTATGTTTATTGCTGAAAAATATTAAGGTGTTCTTGAGAGATTCCATTCTACCTTGAAAAATATGATGCAGACTTACTATCTCGATAACGAAAAGGATTGGGATGAAGAACTTAATTTATTATTATTTGCTGTTTGTGAGATAGTTCAGGAGTCGTTAGGGTTTAGCCTATTTAAGTTGGTGTTTGGCCTTAATTTTATTGTTTACCACGTTTCTCAGTTTTGTAAAACTTGTCATATCTGTCAGTTGGTCGGAAAATCTAAATAGAAAATTCCTGTTGCTCCACTGAAACATATCCCAGCATTCGAATAACCCTTCAGTGATGTGATTGTTGATTGTGTTGGGCCTTTGCCAAAAACTCGATCGTGGAATCAGTATTTCTTATCTATCACGTGTGCATCCACTCGATTCCCTGAAGCTATCCCTTTGAGAAAAATTTCTAAGGCTTTGATCAATTTCTTTACTTTTGTTGGCTTTTCCAAAGAAATTCAGTCTGATCTGAGATCAAATTTTATGTCAGGATCGTTTCAACAAGTTATTTATCAGTTCGGTGCTAAACAGATCAAATCTAGCGTGTATCATCCAGAATTGCTTGCCTAATTTTTGGACAAAAGAAATGTTTCATAATTTTGTCACACGTCTTGTTGACACCTAAATAACCTCTCATGGGGAGTTCATGGGCAACTTTGAAATATTTCAGAACGATATATTTTGGGAACAACGATTTGGTAAACGATAGCCCAGTCTTATGAAGCTGCCACATCTGCTGCTCTCCAATTCCTCATAAGCACAACAATTTAAAAACAATAACCATTTGGAACTTTCGCCAGTTCATCTTTTGGAAGTGCATATTTAAATAGTGAAGAGATCTGCTGATCCATTTCTTGCTGAGTATCAGTTTACTTTTAGTAAATGGAACTTCACCAGGAGAATCACATCCATAAGTGTCACTCACCGAGGTATTGTCAGTAGGACAATCATCAACAACATCCCCGTCGGATCCAAAAAATGTCTGAGACAAATCTATAATATCGTCCTCTGAATTCATGTCTATCATTTGTTTTTGGCTTAATTTCTTAGCCTGAGCTCGAGTTACAGCACACGACAACAGGCGACTCAATCATTGTTGTTAGAAGGTATATTGTGTTTAAATTCGAGTTCTGTCACGGGTGAGTCTGTTATTGCTCAGGGTATTGAGGGTGGCCTTGTTAATGTTGCTTTGTTTAGCATCAGACCTAGTTTCTGGACCAGTTGTGTTTGGAGTAAGACCTACTCTGCCAATTAAGGGTGTCTCATTATTGTTGGGAAACGATTTGGCTGGGGCCGAACCTAACAAGGTTAGCGAGCCAATTATTGTTTCATCTAAGGATGACCAGTATCCCGTAGAATACGTATGGGTATGAGATTGTCAGTGTAATTTGTCAAAGACACAGAACCAACAGACACAAAAGGTCTAAATTCCTTCTTGATTACATCAGTCTTTACATCAGTGGCCAAATCAACAATATCGGATGATCTGGTGAAACTACGTCCATATGTAGATCCAAGTGCACTGGGTGTTGCCGCCTTTTCTTTTTCAAACATCAACAATTGAACATAACATGACCAGGTTTTTTTACAAAAATGACAGACAGGCCTTCATTGTGTTAAAGAAGTTTTATCCTGACTGTCAGAAGATTTCGAACTAGAGAAGCTGGATTTTTTAAAAGGATCCTCAACTTCAGTGGATTGAACAGATACAAGTTTTTGTTGAGATGGTAGGATTTTTTATGAAAAGTGGTTTTATGTGTTAAAGTGTAATCATTGGAAAGAGCAGCTGCCTCCTGTAGTGTTTAAATTTTCTTTTCATCCAGGTAAGTTTGAAGTCATCATGTGCACAGTTTTTAAATTCCTCAATTAGACATAATTGTCTTAATTTGTCGTCACTGTTGCCAATATGCATATAATTATACCATCGATCAAAATAAACCTCTTTTTCATGGGCAAATTCCATATAAGTTTGATTATCTTGCTTGCGATAACCTCAAAACATTTGGTGATAAGTCTCTGGTACTAACTCGTATGCTTTAAGAATAGCTGCATTAACCTTATGATAATGCATATAATCTTCTAGAGAGAGAGCAGCATAAGCTTCTTGTGCTTTACCAGCTAAGACACTTTGTAATAACAATGACCATTTTTCAGTGGACTATTTCATGGTTTGGGCAACCTTCTCAAATTGTTGGAAATATTCATGAACTTCATTTTCATTGAACGGTGGTACTTTAACATATCGATTAAGTTCTAAGTTATCAATTTGCCTTGGTCGATCAGTGTTGAGTCTAATTTCCATTTCTTTCAACCTAATTTCTTTTTCGGCTTCAATGTGAGCTTTTTCGGCCTCGAGACGTTTATTTTCTTTTTCAGCTTCAATACAAGTTTGTTCTTTCTCAGCTTCTATATGAGCTTGTTCTTTCCCGGGTTCGATAAAACCTTGTTCAAGCTCGATTTGTTTGAGTTTTAGCTGGATCTCAAACTTATCTTTATCACTGAACCCCAATTGGCTAGTAGGGACACTAGAGTATTTCTCTCATGCTTCCTTAGGCAACTAATCATTGTCAATTAGTATTTCGATAATACGCTTTCATTAGCTCATTTGTTCGCATTGATCTTTTAACTTCTAATTCTAAAACTTTAGCAATTTCGAGCAATTCATTTTTGTTATATCTTTCTAGTTGTTCGAGGGAGGGTAATTCAAAAAATCTGGATAATCAGATATGATCAAATCTTGTTGGCACTGACAGATATAAATTGAATTATGATTTAAATTTTAATTTCGATCGAATTTTGTCTATGATTTAGATTTCGGACACGAGCCCCCAATATATTATGTTATGTATTACAATTTCGAATGGCCTGAAATCGATTTAGATTGTAATTTAGATTTAGTAGCTAAATAAATGTCGATATATATCCAATTTATTATATTTGCAAATAGTTATTACAAACAATGTTTTATATACAAAAGTTTTACAAACTTACAAGTAATATAATGTGTTCTTTCTAGTCTGGAACTTTCTGGATATCTTATCGAGGGTTTACGATGAGCGAAATAATTTCGAGTTGATGTAGGTACAATTCACTTAATAGGGAGCTAGCTAGCTGTGTGGGCTTCGTTGATCACACGCCGATTACTGGTCGAACTTGTAGATTACGATCAGGTTCTATAAAAAGTTAGATGGAATGATCAGTTTTAATACTGAATTTTTATTAGATTAAAAAACTGTGTGTGTGTGTGTTTGTGTTATAGCAAAGCCACATTTGGGCTATCTGCTCTGTTTGTTTGTTAGGAATTTCGTGCAAAGTTACACGAGGGCTATCTGTGATAGCCGTCCATAATTTAGCAGTGTAAGACTAGAGTGAAGGCAGCTAGTCATCACCAACCACGGCTAACTCTTGAGGTACTCTTTTTCCAACGAATAGTGGGATTGACCGTCACATTATAACACTCCCACAGCTCTAAGGACGAGCATATTTGGTGTGACGGGGATTCGAACCCGCGACCCGCATATTGCGAGTCGAGCGCCCAAACTACTTGGCCATACCGGGTCCTATCTGCTCTGTTTACCGAGAGGAATCGAACCCCTAATTGTGGCGTTTTAAGTCTATGACTTACTGGTGTCCTACCTGGGAACTGAATAAAAAACTATTTCATACCATTTTACTAGATCATAAACTAAATTAAAGTAATCTCTAAATGAACTTTCGATTTCAGTTGTTATAGCCATTAATTTTATTCCTTCTTAAAATATGATTAAAACTAAATTGAAAAACGTCATCTTTATGTTAAAGGGTTTTGCTTAAATTAGAGTTATTAAATTGAATATTAGATCGATATTTACATAATTTAGCTCACTGTTGTATTATTGGTGATGCGTCGATTAGAGAAAACTTAGAGCCGGAAAATTAAGTAGATGTTTGATTGAGGGTCTCCAAGAAGAACCCTCTCTTATACCACATATATTTTAACATCATGTATTTATTTCGTTATTGCATCTTGTCGATGTATCTGGAACTCTTCAGTAAGTCCTGTTTATTACGCATTAGTTTTCTTTCATTTATATTTTTGACTATCTTTAATTTTCATAAAAGAATCCTTCATCTCTCATTACGTATGCATAATTATTTTCTTCAGAGATTCTGTTATGTTCACTAACATTTTCTGTTATCATTTTCAATATTCAGAGAAACATATTTTCTTCTCTGTCATTAGAGGCTACAAAGAATCATATAAATTCATTATAACATCTTTTGGCTGATATATCAACTTTAACATACAACTTGAAAACCTACATTTAAAAATAAACAAATCATGATATCACGAATACAATAAAAAATGTATATACTATCCTTGTGGTAAAGATTATATCGGATACAGAAAGTATTTTGCTTCAAGTTTAGGTTTACATGAACTTCATATAATGTTCTTTATGTATTAGCCTGCATTTGTTATAAGCAAATACATATTGTGTTGACGGAAAACTTACAATTAAGAATAAATTTACTTAAATCCCATTTCAATAATACAAATAATTCCCCTTTACTTGTCAACAAACACTTTGGTCACTTCAATAGACAAACTACAGATAGCTCACTATATAGGTTTATTCTTAACAACAACGACACAAAAATAACCCGACTTTCTCGTATAGCCTTAAAATTGGTTCATAGAGTATTCTAAAAATCACTAAAATTCAGATACTTGTTAACTATGTGGTATAACATACAATTAGTAATACAGCTAAAATACTTTACTTTCTTAGCAATTAGATGAATAATGTGTAATTACTTTGCCTTTATTCATTATCACTAAAAACTAATCATGTTATAAATTACCAACCTCAAATTAAATCTGAGTGCAACCCCCGTCTTTTTCAATATTTCGTCATACATTGAGGGTGCTTTACAAAATATATCGTTTTCTGCAAATATTTGTTTGAGAAACAATCGGACAAATTAACTTTATTTTGAGAATATAATGCTTTAAAACACATTAACAGAATATCGGTCAATTTAAAAAAAAATTAGGTTAACTATTACGTTTTTCAAAATTTGAATGCTACTTTTTTATAATTATGTTGAGTAAATCAATAAACTCAGCTTCATAATGTGGGTGATCTTGTCCATATCAAGAAATTAACTTCTAAACACAATTTTAACGAGATTAGTTAGAAAAAGCATACTAGGCAGAAGCTAAAGTGTTCGTCTGGAGGGTTTCCAAAAAAACGTCAAAAAAGCTGGTATTAAAGGCAGCAGTATATTGTGTTTAGATTTTATCAAACGAATGTAGTATCAAAAATAAATTAACAAAATGTGTTTTATAAAAGTTACTGTTACCATAGCGACGAGGACAGTAATTTTCGTTCCTAATAAGAAAAGCCTAAAGTAAATTTACTTTCCGCACACCTGTGTTACATTTCTAATTTTCTAGTTTGTAATAATGTACACTAATCAATCATTCTTTATTTTGACGTTTATAAAAACGGTATAAGAATATATATTGCTTAGGTAGATCAGAATAGATAATACGCTTAGACTGAACTAAAACACTCTCTACACGTATCAAACAAGCATTAGGAACGTTCTGTTGTCTTCCTTCAGCATGGATCTGATCAGACAAAGAACTCACTAAAATCAAATACATGAGATGCCACATTCATTCGTCAGACTGGACTTGTCCAACCCTAAAACTCAGTCAGGTGAAGAATATAAGAACCAGCTATCGTTCGTCAGCATTAACATAAACAGGCCAAGAGATCAATCAAACCAAGAACACGGAATGCCGCTCTCGTCTGTTAATATGGACTTAGCTAAACCTAAACCCCATTCACTTCAGGAACCACAAGTGCGACCAGTTGTTCCATTTTATTCCCTCTTGGTGTGTTCATTGAGAGTCTTGGGTCTTGATCTTCTGCATCCGTCCACAGAGTCATCGGCCCAACGAAAGTGTGGAAAAATATGTAAACTCAGAAAGTTTTGGAACATCATAACAGTTGTTTATGTTGCATACTACTTAACTTATAGTATTTCTCTTTATGTCACCAACCGTAGAGGTACTGATTTATGGCTTTTGTCCTGGATTTTAAGAAACGCGGGGTCTTTTGTAACAGTAAATATTATTTTATTTAATAAACGAAAGATCGCAATATTATTGAAAGCCATTAACAAAGACTTGGTTTTTACAGATAAGAGTTTATTGACAAGATTAAACAAATTCTGTTTGTATTCTGTTATTAGTGGATGGATTTATGTAATCATATTCTTATTAACTACATCACTGAACTATATTACGAGTTATGAGATGAATTATATTTTAGATAAACATTATTTTGGTTTGACAGTTGATAGTTTTAATGGAAAATGTTTTGCTTACTTATTTCTACTTCTAGACTGGAGCATGTACAGTATTGTTCTCTGGGGAGTTCTAGTATTTGTTCCAATTTTTTATATATCTCTTTGTATAGCAGTAGAAATGTGTTTCAGAACGTTTAACTCCAGAACTAAAGAGCTGACAAAATCTCAAGATCCTATTGTTCTGGAACATATTACAGAACTGTTATATAAACATGATAAACTTCGAGAATTGGTATATGGAATGAATACTTGTCTGTCATTCGCTCCCTTGGTTTGGTATAGCCTTTTGCTGCTGGTGACTTGCCTGGAAGTGACATATTTTCTTGTAGTGTCTTCGAATTCGAAACTTCACTGGGTATTCGACATCTTTGCATATACTCAACTTTGGTTGATATTTTTCGGAACAACTATTGCTGCAGGAAAGATTATCAAGACGTCTCAATTGTCTGCAGTTCTTGTTCAACATTTAGCAAGGAAAACGAATGTGGCATGTCCTTGTCTTATATTTTTCCAGTTTCAAATACTGGAGAAACAAGTATCTACTCCTATTTTTCTTACAGCGGGAGGATGTCTTACTATATCAAAAAATATTATTTTATCTGTTGTTGGTGTAATTTGTACCTATTCTGTATTGTTGATTCAACTAACACCAGAAGCGTTAGAAAAGATTACTGGTTAATAGCAGCTGAAGCATACATTTAGAAAAGATTGGTAGACTGAAGGAATTAAAAAGATTGTATTGTTCAAGGTCACTAAACAATTTTTACGAGTAAACAGTTTCACTCAGTAACGAATAGAAAGACGTTAAATTTAGTGCTGAATATTATCCATTACCAGTAAGCACCGTTGGGTTTAGTTTATTTTTATATGTTTGACAATTGCTATTTCAACATCATTCTCCCTGTTTATGAAACAAAGAATTTCGAACTGATGAGAGATTCTATTTTATAAAGCACAAATAAACTCGTTAGCCAGACTTATCTAGCCACTTTTCGACAAGGATTTTCTCTTTCAGTCACTCTATACTTATTTATATGTGTGTACTTTCGTATATTTCATCGACGAACAGACGTGATAATGCACTGTTTACACATCAGGATAATGACCAGTCATTTAAAAAAAAAACATAAAATGATAAGGGTATTTTGTCAAATAGGTATTATTTAATGTATAATTGTATAGTTGATTCTTGAAATTTATGTTATGATCATGTTCTATTTGAAATAAAGTTCTATAACGAGATTTATGGAACAATGAATTTTATTACTGAATTGTTGTTTGATTAAAACCTGAAACAGAAACATTTAAGATTAATTATTTGACACTCTTTTATTAGGTCCAAATTTAAATTTGTTACAGGAATTAATTACTTTTATTCCTTTATTAAAATCTGGTGAAAACCATACTGAGAATATCATTACCATATTAATTGATTTTGCTCATAATAGGTTATTCAGATTGAATATTAGAGACGCATCTATAAATATAAGCTCATTGTTAAATAATTTGAAAGAGGACTGTAATGAACACTTCCAGACACAACTATAAGGAAGATGATGATACTGAAAAATTTTAGACACATGCACAAGAAAGAGTGCTCGTGCACTTTTGATAGATTCAAAAGAAAGATGGCTGTGCTAAGAAATTCGAAGTACGTCTAAAAACCTATCTCTCTTGAATAATTGCACGGATATCATTCAATCGTTATTAAGCTGTGGCAATTATTTTTTAACTGTGTGTGTTACACATTTAATACTGAGGCTCTGAAATAAGAACAACCTTATTTTAAATTTTTGTTGTTTTTAAGCTAAGCATATCACAAAGTAAAAATTAAATTGTGTGAAAAAGAAACATTTTTGAAGTTTTCCTTTACAAATCTAGAAAATTATGTTTGCCATACAATCATTAATCCTGGAAAATAAGATTCTGAATATTTTATGCTTTGCTCAAGTCTAAATTATCTATTATACAAAGTTTTTGCTAAGCGTTGTCAATTAAGAATTAATATAGAAACAGCAAAAAGTATGTCATGCAAGTTTAATATAGAAACGAATACTTTAGAACTAATGCTTTAGTGAAGTGTTTTATACATAAAGTGACAGATATTTGTACAAAGTATGCTAGGCAGATAAAATAAAATACTATTGATTAATCGATGATCCTACGAATTATGTTAACATTGTCCTTAGTAGCATCATCCGCCTATACAACCTTAGTAACACTATCCTCCTATAGAAACACATGTAATACAGTTAAATAAGTATCCTAAAAATATAAACATAAGTTGAGACAAGCTGAAATCTATATGTAGTTCTACGGAAGTATGGTAAAGCACAGACAATATGCCTAGCAAGACAATCTGCCTAAAGAATTTTAGTAACACAGTCTGATTAGTAAGACCATCCGCCTATACAAATGCTATCTTTAGTAACACAATCCATTTGTAGAAAGACTGTTCGCCTTTGTAAAACGTATTTGATGTTTAACTTATAAATGGAAACTGTAAACACAACGTTTGGCAAGTTAGTTTATTTATTAATTCTAAGGCTTTGCTTGTTATTATAAAGTTAATGTCATGTTGTCACCCTTTGGTGGTTCGCTCAAAATACTAACACGCCATCTAGCGGTAGAAATCTTCCGCTAAATATGGCGGCCTAGCAGCTCGTCCTCTGGTTCCACTTCGTCTACTTCCATATCTACTCCCGTCTGCTAGTAAATTCATTTAAAACAGCAACTAGTTTCATTTTTTGTTAATTGTCAAGCAAATTGGTGCAGATAATTTTAAGCTCTTCCATAACTTTCGTCAACATCATGTAGAGATAACATTTAAAAACATTGAATAGTCTTTTGATCGACATTACCTTGCCAGTTTTCAAGAAGTCCTTGCAGTTAATCTCGAGAACCCCATAAAATCCAATTAGGAGCTCCCACACACGAAAATGGCGAGAATTTAAATCTAAATATTAATTTTTCTATGGATTTTTTTTATATGTAAATGCCAATTTTTTCTAAATGTGTGGATCAACTCTTAAAAGTCCCCAAACTTTTCACCCTTACATGGGAACTCCAGATTTAAAATTGTCCATATATGAATTCATATTATTGCTTTGAACAGTTGCTTATATAATAGTATATATATATATATTAAGCTGTACAGTTTCAGTCGAGCTTAAGATACTCCAAAACATCTTACCTCTAGATTTTTAGGGCTCCCTAAAAATTCGTTTGAAACATCCCTAATCGAAACCAAGTTTGTGATTATGATATTCAAAATAAGCAATATGAAAAACATTGGAATTCGGTTTGAAGTTGATGTATTTAACGTTTTCAGGAATTAATGATAAATCTTGAGCTCTTGTTTTATTATGGTAATTTATAATAACATTTAATTTCTACCTTCAATATAATTGTGTTTAATTTTTAGTTATGTAATAGTTTTGTTGAATACATTTTTTACTTTACATAAGTATTTTAGTGTATATAACTATGGTCGCTACGTAAACCATAAAATGAAACTCGGTATTCCACAAGTCTTACATTTTGGGATTCGCATAGTAGTGAATTATAAAAAGAATTCGCTAAGATTGAGTTGCAATTTTATGAATTTTAGTTTTTACTGCAGTAAGTTAAGTGCAGCGTTTAATTTCTAATAGAAAATTACAACTTACTGTTTTTGTTATACATACAGAGTGTATTGTGTGGTTGTTAAGGTAAGGGTTGGTTGGTTATTTAGAGAAAAGCCATTTTGGGCTATCTAGTGTTTCATTGTAGAGAATCTTACCCCGGATTTTAGCGTTGGAAGTACGCAAAGTTACCGCTGTTCCACCAGAGGACATAATGCAAGATTACTAAGCTTCAGATAGAATTCTATTGTTAGGTTATATATGAAAAACATATAGTGACTTCTCTTTATAACTTAGGACTACAGTTTAAGTTTGTATTTCTAAACTGTTTGTAAGTTTATTTCTTCTGCTCTAATATTTATATATAAAAAATAGTTTGTAACTCCTTTCATATTTACGCTACAGAGCCTATCAGATCAGTGAGTTTTAATACTCGAAAGACTATTGAATAATCAGTATCGGTGTCAGTTATTAAAATTTCAGATCATTTTGGGACACCTAAAATAATTTGAATTTTTATCATGTGTTTTTTTCCCCAAAGAGTCTCATCTAGCTTCGTGCTAAATGTGTGTGTTTTTCTTATAGCCAAACCACGTCGGTCTAGCTGCTGTATCCACCGAGGAGAATAGAACTCCTGATTGTAGCGTTATAAATCTCATGACTTATCGCTGTCACACGGGGGGACGTTGTGGTAAATGTGCCTGGATGCATATCAACACGCCGAAGGTTCGAGCTGTAGCTCTAAACAAATTCCTCTCCTTTTTGTGGTGGGAACGTTATAGTTCTGACTTGAATTCTTGCTACTTGGTTAAGAGAAGACGTGTATGTGGTGCGTGAGGTTCACTGGTTAACCTCCCTTTGGTCAGCAGGTTCCTAGAAATTTAGGTGGAAAATATCAAATATCACTTTACAAAACATTACAATGTTATTTGAAAACAATAGTGATTCAGAACTTTCGTAGGATAAAGTTTGTTCAACAATATATAGACATGGAAGTTACAACAACACAGAATGAATGGAATAAATGCAACATGCATACAACACAGGAACAAGTTTTAAATTTTATGCCATTTATAAGATTAATTATTCTATAATATATGTATTAATATAAACATTGTCATTACAGTTTCATTCGTTTGATCCATTCACTAAGACTGGTACGTATATGACTTTTAAATTCTTTTTTTCAAGTCATCAGAGACAGTGGTATCTATCAAATC
This sequence comes from Limulus polyphemus, assembly GCF_000517525.1. Classification (NCBI taxonomy): domain Eukaryota; kingdom Metazoa; phylum Arthropoda; class Merostomata; order Xiphosura; family Limulidae; genus Limulus; species Limulus polyphemus. The sequence continues at coordinate 161,195 of NW_013665766.1, forward strand.
CATAAAATAATCGGGATTTTTCCCCAGCCTCGGCGGATCTTTCTGCCTCGGCAATGAGATGTTGTCGTTTCGACCATTCTGACATCTTGAGGGAAACTTATGCGTAGAAGGCGGAAATAACTGATTAACTGTATGGCAACAGATAGTGCAATGTTAATGTACACCTTTACCACAAAAATGTACGATCCAACTCCTCGCGCGGAAATTTTAAAAGCAAGAATCTATATGTGTACCAGCTGCAGTAAACAGAAATCGTTAGAGGACATATATGAACTAGCCCTAGTGAATGGGTTAGATATAAACTAAATCAATGGCTTTGATTTGCTGGCACAGTACGAATTCTTAAAATGTAACAACAATACGTCATCTTTCTTATCTTTGTGCCCCAAAACTCTTTGTCTTAGATAATGATTAGTGAATTTATGACATATTTAAGGCGATTGTGAGTGTCTCCAGTTCGGATTAGCAGTTATATTTATATAGGCTGTTTACTGGATGGTATTACCTAAAGTAAAGCCACCTTCAATACAGTTCGTTGTGAATTCACATGATACCGATATCTTCTCTTCTTCAGTCTCCTTTAATCATTGATTAGTTTATTCAGTCACATCAGATCATGGAAAATAATACTCCTATGCAGAACTTAAAGGCTTTTAGTTGTGAAGATAATGAAATTTTTGTTAGGGTTAAGCGTTCACACTTTGTTAGGTGTGATTGGTGCAATGATTCTGAATGAGTGAATTTTATTTCAGAACTCTGGATTGGTATGTACTTTTAAGGAAGCTAGTACTAGTAGTGAAGGTGTACAATTTTTATGTAGAGTTTTAAGGTTGGAGAAGCTGGAGGCTATCCTAATTAAATTAGGGGCAATAGATAAAGAGAAGGGTAACCTGCGTAAAATGGCAGCAGGATTTCAAGAGGAGCTTAAGGTTTTATATGCAATGGATACATCAGCTAATAGGAATGCTGAATAGAATCAATTGTAGGGATGAAATTATGAGTAGATCACTAGAGCTAAATGCTAGGTTTAGGTTAATATGTAAGGATGAGAAGACAGGCTGTTTGGACTTGTGGGATCAGTTTGATTGGAGAAGGGACGTTTTGAAAGTGATGGTTTACATTTAAATAGAGTAGGGTCTGGCTTGTTTGCAAGGGATATGAACTCAGCTGTAAAGGAAAACTTATACTCGGACTAGACAGAGGTGAGAGCCAGGATAAACTAAATGCAAAAAGAAAAGAGATGTAGAGAGAAGTTTAGCATAGGAAATATGCATAAAAATAGTTCTAAAAATAGGCTTAGTTTTTTTACTATTGAAATGCTAGAAGTATAAGAAATAAAAGAGATGACTTTAGGGTAATGATAGGAAAGGAAGATTTTGATATAATGGGAATAACTGAAACATGGTTAAATGTAGATAATTTTGATGACAGAAACCTCTTTCAAATACAGGGTTATAGGTTATTTAATAGCGATGGAGTACTAAAGAGAGGCGGAGAAGTGGGCTTATATTTAAAATATGAGTTACATCTTGTTGAAGTTGAGGATAT
>NW_013665766.1:163541-166929 GCF_000517525.1 Limulus polyphemus
TTAACAAATTATGAATATGTACAACATGCATTTACAAAAAAGGTTGAGGGAAGAGTGAGGTCCAAGAAATGAAAGTCTCAGAAACGTACTAAAATGTGGGAAAAAAGATTCTTGTAAATTATCTATACCTCTTTTATAATGAATAAGATCTACAATTACTCATGGGAATCAAATATATTTATATCAAGCTTTTCAAAGATATAAACATATATGTGTATAATAAAATAAAAACTTTGTAATAAAAATAATATAATTTATTATTATTAGTTACAAAAAGTAAACGAAAACACACATACATAAAAGCAGATATAACGGTTTCCTATCTTAAAGGATATTTTTAGTTTGGTTTGACCTACATAACAATGAAAAAGTTCTCGAGTTTCACCTTAAGTCTTTATATACTTTTTAAACTGACTGTGTGTGTGTGTTAACATTTTTAACGTAAACATGCATGCTTCATGATCAACATTTAAATCATTTCTATACATACCTTCTAAGTTAATGAAATTTGACTAACTTTACATGTTTGATTCACCAGTGCGATCTTATCCAAGGTGAATTGTTCTATTCAACCTTAATACAGTTGCTAGCAACAATAGTATTAGAGCACAATAAAATAATTTTATAGATAATCTCTTACTTTTATCATAATAATAACAAATTAAAAGTAATTAAAAACATTGCTCTTCTAATTAATTGCATTCTTCCGTCGTACGCTTGGTTTGGTTTGAATTTCACGCAAAGGTATTTGAGGCCTTCTATAAGTTAGTAGGGATAGACTGGAAATAGGGCAGCTAGTCAACATCTACCACCACTATTTTTATGGACACTATCATTTAGATCTACAGTAAAAAAGAAGTGCATATAAAGTATCTGAGAGCATGGTGAAATTAATGAAACGTACACTTGTTACATAATCAGATTGTTTGTTTGTTTGTTTTAAATTTCGCGCAAACCTACACGAGGGCTATCTGCGCTAGCCGTCCCTAATTCAGTAGTGTTAGATTAGAGGGAATGAAGCTAATCATCAGCACCCACCACCACCTCTTGGGCTACTATTTTACCACGTTTGGTGGAATAGGGATTTGAACTCGCCGGCAGTTTGATAAGATGGAAGTCTATATTTGAGAACAGATAAATAACCTTGCAAATATTTTAATAAGGAAAAGAAAGTCGGGCAGATAAGCAAGTTTTTAAACTTTTACTTTAGGAGTAGTTGCTGTAAATTGTTTAGTCTAATTTAAAAATATACAGTCTTTGAGGAAACATTAGACAATAATATCAATAAGCTCCCCTTTGGGATAGACGAACAGTGAGCCTGAGGACTTACAATGCTAAAATTCGTGGTTTGATCACTTCAGTGTGGAAAGCACTCTATACAGAATTGTACTTAACAACTACAACACAAAAAGGTGAATACAGGGATTGTTGAGAACAATGATAAGGTCCTTAAAATTAGTTCATAGAGTATTCGTAAAATCATTATAAATCGTATAATTGTTAATTATATGGTGTAACATGCAATTAGTATTACAGCTAAAATTATTTACATTCATAGCAGTTCGATGAATAATATGTGATTATTTTGTGATTATATTTGGTGAAAATAATACTTTGAAATTTTATTTACTTTTAAATCTAGGATAAGTTTAAATATTATATATTCTATAATTTCCCAGCTACGTTTTTTATTTTCATCTTGATGTGAATCTACCAACTCAGCTACATAATGTATACAAATGAACATCTAAACACCATTTTAACAGGATGGGTCAGATAACGCGTACAATACGGAAGCATTAGAATATTCTCCTGGAAACGACGTCATTAAAACTGGTACTAATGATGGTAGTATCTCGTGTTTACATTTTATGAAAAATTCTCTGCTTAAAAATCGGACTGCCACCGTAGCGACGAGGACAGAATTTTACGGTATTAATGAGAAACACCTTACGTAAATTTACTTACCTCAATTTAGTGCTAGGTCATTAAGGTTTCACTTTGCTCGTCGTAATAGTGTACATTAATCAATCATTCTATTCATTTCTTTTGACATTAATAAAAAAATAAAAAAACCTATAGGTAAATATATTGCTTATATAGGTCGGAATAGAAAAAAAAAAGCTTTGACGAAACGAAGACACATTTTACTCATATCAAACCATTATTAAGAAAGTTCTTCTTTGGTAAGCGTTCTGCTATTTTCCTTAAGGATGGATTTTACAAGTCGAAGAACTCAGTCAAGTCAAGTACATTTGATGTCTCTGTCATCTGTTAGTACAAATCTGTCCAGTTGTAGTACTCGATCAAGTGAAGAATACGGGATGCCGCTCTCGTCCGTCAATATGGACTTAGCTAACCCTAAACCTCAATCACTTCAGGAACCACAAGTGAGACCAGTTGTTCCATTTTATTCCCTCTTGGTGTGTTCATTGAGAGTCTTGAGTCTTGATCTCCTGCATCCATGCACAGAGTCATCGGTCCAACGACGCTGTGGAAAAATATGTAAACTCAGAAAGTTTTGGAACATCATAATAGTTGTTTATGTTGTATGCTACTTAGCTTATAGTGTTTCTCTTTATATCACCCACTTTAAAGGTAATTCTTTATGGCTTATGATCTGGAATTTAAGAAACGTGGGTTCTTTTCTAACAGTGATTATTTTTTTATTTAATAGACGAAAGATTGAATCATTAACGAAAGAAATAAACAAACACTTGATTTTCACAGCTAAGGGTTTATTAAGAAGTTTAAAGAAATTCTGTTTGTATTCTGTTATTACTGGATGGATTTATGTAATCATATTCTTGTTAATCTTATCACTGAACTTTTTAACAAGTTATGAGTTAAATAATATTTTAAAGAATAACTATTTTGGCTTGACAGTTGATAGTTTTAATGGAAAATGTTTTGCTTACTTATTTCTACTTCTAGACTGGGGCATGTACAGTATTATTTTCTGGGGAGTTCTAGTGTTTGTTCCAATTTTTTATATAACTCTTTCTATAGCAGTAGAAATGTGTTTCAGAACGTTGAACTCCAGAACTGAAGAGATAACGAACTCTCAAAACCCCATTGTTCTGGAACATATTACAGAACTGTTATATAAACATGATAAACTTCGAGAATTGGTAAATGAAATGAATACTTGTCTGTCATTCGCTCCCTTGGTGTGGTATAGCCTTTTGCTATTGGTCACTTGCTTAGAAGTTACACATTTACTAATAGATTCTTCGACTTGGGAACTTTATTTGATATTTGACCTCTTTACATATACTCAACTTTGGCTGATATTTCTCGGAACAACTATTGTTGCGGGGAAACTTATAAAGACGTCACAATTGTCTGCAGTCCTTGTTGAACGTTTAGCAAGGAAAACGAATGTGGC
>NW_013665766.1:167929-176810 GCF_000517525.1 Limulus polyphemus
CTGTCATGTTAAACTTGTATTAAAGTTTTTCTTCATTACCCATTTAAGCCGTCTCCAGCCATTATTAGTCTCAAAGTGGGTTCCTCGTCATCGAATAGGTGATTTTAGTTTCACGCCTACAGGGAAATGCTAGAGTCAAACCATGAAGGAGAAACTGTTCGAGATGGTTTTCTTTACCAGTTGGTCAAGAACCTACTAGAAGCAATGCTGTTTTAGATTTATTGTTAACTTCTTATACAGAAATTGTTGAGAGGGTGGAAATTGTGGAAAATCTGGGTGCAGGTGATCATTGTTCTATTAGGTTTGATGTTTTACTGCATAAAGAGATCAGAAATAATAATATTTTTGTTACAAATTTCAAACAAGCAATTTTTTAAGAACAGTTGGGCTATTTGGAGACACTGTTGAAATGTGGAAAACGTTTAAGAACAAATTTTTAAACATCCATAATAAACATGTTCCTTATAGAAAGAAAAGGGTGGTTGCACGTAAGAACCAAAGTTGGCTCGCAAAACGATAAGATATAATATTAAGGAAAAGCATCACAAATTCAATAAATTTAAATTGACTGGTATGAAGGGAACTTTAGAAAATTATAGAAGATTAAAAAGGTTGGTCGAACAGAAAATTGGGACATCAAAAGAATGTATGGAAAAACTTTGTCCGAAAATATAAAAATTAACAGTAAGGATTTCTATAAATACATTAAGGGTAAATAAAATGTTAGGATGGAGTAGGGCCCTTGAGGGATGATAAAGAAAGACTTGTATCTGATGCGTATGAGAAGACAAGGTTATTAAATTCTTATTGTTCTTCAGTTTTTCTAATGAAAATCTAAGCAGTATACATCATCTTAAACAGCTGATAAATGGAAACAAGGTCGGACAATATGATTGCATTAATTCTGATCTTGTTAAAAAAAATTGGGAAGTTTAGAAATGATAAGGCTTCTGGGCCAGATAATATTTCCCCAAGGGTTTGGAAGTTAATGATTGGATATGTGTGTGAGCCACTTGCTACTATTTTTTGCAAGTCCTTAAATAGTGGGTAGGTGCGTAAGGATTTACAGTTAGTTAATGTCATCTCTCTTTTTAAGGGAGTTAATAAAATTTGTTCGAGTAATTATAGACCTATTAATCTTACATCATTTGTGGGAAACGTTTCGGAAAGTCTTATAAAATATGATTTGCAAAGTCATTTAACAAAGTACAGAATTTTATTGGATAGTCAACATGGTTTCACTAAGGGAAAATCTTGCCTTTTAAATCTTTTGACATCCTTTGAAAAGGTTACACTTTATGTAAAAGAAGCTAAGGGTATAGATTTAATGTATATGATTATAAGAAAGCCTCTGACAAGGTGCCACATAAAAGGTTTGCAAAAACATTATCTCTACAGGTGTGAGAGATAAGTTACCTAATTGGAAAGGGTTAGAAAGGGTTCAGAGAAAGGTTACTAGAATGGTGTCTTGGATGGAGGGTTTGTCATATGAGGAGAGACTAAGATCTTTGGATTTGTTTTCTCTTGAATAAGGGATAGTTAGAGGGGATCTGATTGACTGTTTAAAATTGTAAATGGAATTGATAGTGTTGAGGCCTACTAAGACAAACAAACGTTATCCATTGTAGCGCTATAGATTTGACAAACGACCAGTTAGATTAGATGAGGAAGAATAGAAACATACAACTTTCAGAGTACTTTAGTAACAGTAACAAAGGAATGACGTATGCCAAGTTTCTGTGTGGATTTCACGGGGCGAACATGGTAATGTTTTTTCATGTGTTTCTATGGTTACACAGTTGTGAATGTCTAGATACAATGCTTACATATCATGTTAAGACAGAAGAGATAGTAGATAGGCCCAGAGTTAAGATATAATTCACAGTTTCCTTGGCCTTGGAGCTTAACATACATGCTTTATGATCAATGACTTCAATATATACATACATATTTTCCAAATTAATCAAGTGTGACTCACATTTACATGTTTCATTCACCAATGTCTTATCCAAGATGAATTGTTTTATTCAACCTGATTATAGTTCCCAGCAGAAGTGGAATTAGAGCATTGCACCCAAATGTGCAGGCTTACATAAAGCGTGTTATAGCAGTATGAAAGCTGATTGTTATGTTCTGCCAAATGATATTTAGCGAAGGAAAGAAAAAGTTATTGTAGTTGTCTTTGTCTAATTTCTCTGGTAATGTTTGTAAGTGTCTATCAAGAGACATTAGAATGACGTTCGAGCTTAGTCATCCAAATGAAATTGTTCATTTGAGTTTTTATTAAGTGTAAATTATTCAGCTTTATCTTGGTAATCTTACCATTGACCCACTGGAAGACAAATAGCAGAACGCTTATCAAAGAAGAACTTTCTTAATAATGGTTTGATATGAGTAAAATGTGTCTTCGTTGTGTTAAAGCGTTTTTTTTTTCTATTCCGACCTATATAAGCAATATATTTACCTATAGGTTTTTTTTTATTAATCTCAAAAGAAATTAATAGAATGATTGATTAATGTACACTATTACGACGAGCAAAGTGAAACATTAATGACCTAACACGAATGTGAGGTAAGTAAATTTACTTTAGGCTTTTATGTAAACTTTTGTCCTCGTCGCTCAGCTTTCAACGCAGAGAATTTTGTTAATATTTCATACTATATTCGAGTGTGTGTGTTTTATGAAATATAAGTACGAGATACTACCTTTTTTAATATGTTAATGTTACAACATTAACTTACACACACGTATATAAAGACTTAAGGTCAAATTCGAGAACGTTTTTCATTCTTATTTAGGTCGAATCAAAATGTGTCTTACTTTGCAAACTAAAAAGCACCTTTTAAGATAGGAAACCGGTATATGTACTTTTATGTATGTGTGTAATTGTAGATCTTATTCATTATAAAAGAGGTATAGATAATTTACAAAAACTTTTTTCCCACATTTGAGTACTTTTCTGAGACTTTCATTTCTTGAACCTCACTCTTCTCTCTCCTTTTTTGTAAATGCATGTTGTACATATTCATAATTTGTTAATAGCTGAAGCTTTGGTTCGGTACTCTTTATTACATCTATACACAACCAGTGAGACTAACTTTTATTTACTATACACAAGGTCAGCAACTACGTATAAAAAATATTGTACCTAATCATTAGATGTCGCTTTAGTCAGTTTCCAAAACAGGAATGAATATAAACACCACACTTATTTGAGAAAAGAGAAGAAAAGAAGATGCCACATTCGTTTTCCTTGCTAAACGTTCAACAAGGACTGCAGACAATTGTGACGTCTTTATAAATTTCCCCGCAACAATAGTTGTTCCGAGAAATATCAGCCAAAGTTGAGTATATGTAAAGAGGTCAAATATCAAATAAAGTTCCCAAGTCGAAGAATCTATTAGTAAATGTGTAACTTCTAAGCAAGTGACCAATAACAAAAGGCTATACCACACCAAGGGAGCGAATGACAGACAAGTATTCATTTCATTTACCAATTCTCGAAGTTTATCATGTTTATATAACAGTTCTGTAATATGTTCCAGAACAATGGGGTTTTGAGAGTTCGTTATCTCTTCAGTTCTGGGGTTCAACGTTCTAAAACACATGTCTACTGCTATAGAAAGAGTTATATAAAAAATTGGAACAAACACTAGAACTCCCCAGAGAACAATACTGTATATGCTCCAGTCTAGAAGTAGAAATAAGTGAGCAAAACATTTTCCATTAAAACTATTAACTGTCAAACCAAAATAGTTATTCTTTAAAATATTATTTAACTCATAACTTGTTAAAAAGTTCAGTGATAAGATTAACAAGAATATGATTACATAAATCCATCCAGTAATAGCAGAATACAAACAGAATTTCTTTAAACTTCTTAATAAACCCTTATCTGTGAAAATCAAGTGTTTGTTTATTTCTTTCGTTAATGATTCAATCTTTCGTCTATTAAATAAAAAAATAATCACTGTTAGAAAAGAACCCACGTTTCTTAAATTCCAGATCATAAGCCATAAAGAATTACCTTTAAAGTGGTTGATATAAAGAAAAACACTATAAGCTAAATAGCATACAACATAAACAACTAGCAATTTTCAAATACTGGAAAAACAAGTATCTGCTCCTATTTATCTTACAGCGGGAGGTTGTTTTACTATATCAGAAAAAAATATTTTATCTGTTGTTGGTGTAATTTGTACCTATTCTGTGTTGTTGATTCAATTAACACCAAAAGCGTTAGAAAGATTACTGGTTAATAGCAAGTGAAGCATGCATTTAGAAGAATTGTGTAGACTGAAGGAATAAAAAAGTTCCAAAAAATATTAAATATTTTATGAGTTAACAATTTAAATCAGTAATGAAGAGCGGGACGTTAAATTTAATGCCTAATATTGTTATCAGTAAACATCATTTGTTATAATTTGCTTTGTGTGTGAAAATGTTTGTTTGAATATAAATCTCTCTTCATAAAACAAATAATTTCGAAATGATAAGAAATTATATTTTATAAAGCACTAATAAACTCGTTAGATAGACTTGAGGACTTTCGAAAGGATTCTCCTTTTCAGTTACTCTTTCTCTCACTCTTATTTATGTGTGTGTCGAAACCCGGTTTCTAGCTTTGTAAGTCCGCAGACATTCCGCTGAGCCACTGGGGGGCTCTGTGTTGTGGAGGTATTTCAAATTATTTAATGGTGAACTTATCTTTATAGATGCGTCTCTAATATTCAATTTCAATAATCTGTTATGAGCAACAGAACTTAACATGTCAATAGTTTCAATATAGTTTTCAGGAGATTTTAATAAAGGAATAAAATCAATTAATCACTACAACATAACGAAATATTATGCATAGTTTAAATTAATTTAATTAATGATATACCAAAATTGTCGAGTATTTAAAATGAAATGTTTTCGTTTCAGGTTTTAATTAAACAAAAATTAATCATTCCAATTATCTCGTTCTAAAACTTTATTTGAAATAAAACATGATCATAATATAAGTTTCAAGAAGCAACTACAAAATTAAATAATACCTAATTGACAAAAATCCCTATCATTATATGCATATACGTAAAAATGAATTATCATTATCCTGCTGTTGATAGTGCATTATCGCGTGTGTTCTACGTCGAAATATACGAAAGTATACCCGGGGTGGGCAGGGTACAGATAGCCCATTTTGTAGCTTTGTGCTTAACTTCAAAACAAACAAACCACAACAAAGAGTACTTGGGTGCTATCTCATTTGAGGAATTGCACGAATCTCATTTAATCGTTATAAAGCTGTAGCAATTATTTCTTTAATTATTAAGTTTTTATTATTTTAAGTTTCTGTTGTTTTTAAGTTATACATATCACAAAGTGAATATTATATTATGTTGAAAAGAAATATTTTCAAAAATATTCTTCACAAATTTACTAAATTATATTCATGATATAATTATGAATCTTGTGAAGTAAGAAATAGAGTATTTTAAGGTTTGTTCATGTCTAAATTATGTATTATACAAAGTTATTACTAAGCGTTGTCAATTAAGAACCACTTAACTTATATTTTCTTCATTATTAAACTATCTATACAAGTTAGAATACAATATGGTTAAAATGTCTAAAGAAGCAATGTTAGTTATATATACGGACAGACATGTACATATCACTAATTTACCTCTAGTACGGAATGACTTCACCACGTATGGATTGATCAAATATCAAACAATGGCTGCCCTTCACAGTATTGAAGCACGGAATGGCTTCACCACGTATGGATTGATCAAATATCAAACAATGACTGCCCTTCACAGTATCGACTGGTTGAACTGAGTACCAAGTAAACAACGTGATGCTACAAATAATTTATCATTGGAAGAATATAAAGAATATGTGTTAGTTTGTACCAGTGTCACAGCAGAATGTCTGCGAACTTACAACGCAAGAAACCATTATGTAACTTTGTGCTTAACTTCAAAGAAACAAGAAAATAAGAAACATGCGTTAGTTTATTGAGAATTTTGGAGCAAAGCTATATAATGGAATATATGCACATAACTGTATTAATTTGTAACTAATAATTTAGTAGAAAGAAATAAGTACATCAGCACTAAATACATCATCACTAAGTACATCAGCACTAAACGCCAATTCTTTTGCGACGAAATAGTGCGATATGTTCGTCATGATTATAGTATAACCTGACCTCAATGTGCGGAGCGCTTTTTTTTTGGGGGGGGGGCTAAATATTCTAAGAAATTAACATTTGTGCTGATTGAAGAGTAGCCAAATATAGAAATTTTAAACACAGAGTAGATTGAAATTAGGAGTTCGATTCCCTTATATATCATTGTTTTTAAATGTTTGTTTTCTCAGTTAATAAAGTTTGTGTTGTAGATGCAATCAACTTCAAGTCCGTTTTCTCATCTTCTTATAACAGTCACGGTCAAATTCCACTATCAGGTCGTGTAAGAGTAGACCAATGGTTGTCAGTGGGTGCTGCTGACAAGCTGCCTTACATCTTATTAATAAGTTTAAAAGTAAGGACGACACCATAGATAATTCTTTAATACATTTGGGTTAACAAATCATCACAAGTATAAAAATTCAACAAGACCCCATACCTCTTCAACAATAAGCATAAATAAGAAGATATAATGTAGTAGTAAGTTACCCGCCTGCTAATAAATTCAAGGAAAACATTAACTGTTTACATTTTATTCTCAATTTTCAAACAAATTCGTGCAGACGATTCTGAGATATCCCATAACCTTCATCAGTTTCATATGGAGATGAAATAAAAAAGGTTAAAAGCAGTTTTAGATGCATTATCATCACAGTTTACAAGTATCATTTATTGTGTTTAACTGATAAAAAAATTTTTTACGTGTAAGTTTATTTTTCTGTTTAACAGACAGTGATAATCTGCTTAAGTGTTATATTTTGTATATTATTGGACTAAATATTTAAAATACCTGTTTTAAAACAATCTATTTAGAATACCCAGCTTGACTAACAATGCTACCTAAAAGATATATCGTAGAATTAGTACCCCTGTGGGTCAGCGATAAATTAATTTATTTAAAATTATAAAATCATAGGATCGATTCCCCACAGTGATCAGAAGGCAGTTAGCCCATTGTGTATCTTTGCACTAAATGAAAACGAGTCGGTAAATTAAATGTTATCAATATCTCTGAACATTATAGACCCTCAGCAGTAAATCAACTATCCTTGTGCATTTTTAGATTACTTTAATTCTATTCAGTGTTTAAATAATTAATATTGAAAGAGAAAAATGAAAAAATTAATAAAGCTTTTTTGTCGCTATATCAAATGGGCTTACGTGAGAACAGGCTTGAACAGTAAGTTGTAAGTTACAACGTTCTAGGAATAGAAGTAACAATTTTCCACAAATGAGGCCCTGACATAACGTTGTGGTTAGCGCGCTCAACTCGATGTTTGTGGGCATATGTGATTGAAATGCTTCGCCAAATATTTCGTCTTGTGAGTCGTGGAGGTGTTATAACGTGACTGTCAGTCTCACTATGCCCTTCTAAGTAACTGCTCAATACTTCACAATATGTGATCTTGACTAGCTGCCTTCCGTCTAGTCCTTTTCTGCAAAATTAGGGAAGCTAGCGCAGAAAGAACTTTGAGCGAAATTCAAGAAACAAAAACTCATTATGACTAGGAGGTTAAAATTTTCTATTTAATGTTTATAATACATTATGAATTGTGTTTAACTCTATTAATTTTGCAGAGTATGAAAAATAAACGTATTAAATATCAAATTGTCTTAAAATAAAGCCAGATTGAGATATCTACGTGTGAACCAGTTTGAATTTAATCCTGAGTTTTAACTTTGTCAGCCCGTAGACTTACCGCTGTCCCATCGTGCATGCACAATACCTACATCAAAAGTAAGAAAGTAAAAATGACAAAGATAATCAACTTCGACGCCAGGTAGTTTCTGTGTCATCTAATATGATAACGAACGAATAATTGATTATATGAGAGTTTTCGTCTACATCTTGATTCGAATATACATTCAGATGAAGGCGTAATCCGAAACGTTCGTTTAATAAATTGTCTATAAATTTGGAAAAAGTAAAGACAAAAATTCAAAATATTCTAATTCCAATTACGGTCGTTAAAATACAGAAATATGTTTTAGTTTTGTTATGAATGGAACACCTCTAGCGTAAATTATGAAACGTAGCGGGTAGAAAAAAAATTGCCATTGTAGTTAAAATAGTGTTATTATATGTTTTATATGACTGGTTGAAAGTGTATTTTAACCCTAATTCATTTCCCACAGTAGTTTACAATTGGTATATTAAAAAAAAACATTGTTTGCTACACGTACTTTGTCATTTGAATAACTAAAATATACAGACTTAATTTATAATATTATGAGTTCTGATTGAAACAAACTGAAAATTATTATCTGCTATAGACCAAAATTGTTTTCACCAATGCTGTATTTTATAAATCCAGTCAATTATTTTCGAATGCAAGGGATAAATAGTAACTTAGCGGTAAGCTTGAGGGATTATGACGCGGGGTGTTTTCCTTTTTTTTTTGGTCACAACGTAGATAGCCCATTGTGTAGTTTTGCGCTTTATTCTTCCTTTGGTCACAACGTAGATAGCCCATTGTGTAGTTTTGCGCTTTATTCTTCCTTTGGGCACAACGTAGATAGCCGATTGTGCAGTTTTGCGCTTTATTCTTCCTTTGGTCACAACGTAGATAGCCCATTGTGCAGTTTTGCGCTTTATTCTTTCTTTGGGCACAATGTAGATAGCCGATTGTGCAGTTTTGCGCCTAAGCAAAAACAAGCTGATTATATACGTCATAAGAATTATGAAGAATTCAAACTAATTT
>NW_013665766.1:177810-196365 GCF_000517525.1 Limulus polyphemus
TCTTGATGAAGATGGGAACATTGACAGGGAAATAATATAATAGCCAATGCTCTGCGAGAGGTTTTCGTTTATGAAATTTTGTTGTTGTTCTCGACTTGATTTGTATTTTATTACCTCGTCTACATAGTTACTATTTGCAAATAGTCAATAATATTGTAGGTCCATTTTATTGTTGCTCTTTCTACGCGCCGTCATAACCCATTTTCATCTCATCATTTAATTTCTGTTGTGCACATATTGTTGTATAGAAGATATTTTAAAGTGGAAAACGAATAGATAGATAGATAAACCGATATGTAGCGCCATCTAGTGTATCTAAATTCATCTAGAACTTTTCATAAAAATGACCCAAAAAACGGGGCTAACTCGGTAACCCGTGTCCCGATTTTAACGAAACTTGTTTTATTCTGTTTTAATTCTCATTTCATTACAAATATGGCGGTATTGTGCGCCGTTTTTCCTGTATTTAATTACAGACAAGCCCACAAACAAATAATCTCAGAGTTTTAGTGGTATATAGATAACTATGGGCAGTACAAATGTCATAGAATTAAACTCAGCATTCCACAAATCTTACATTTTGGGATTCGCATGGTAGTGAATGAAAAAATAGTCTTTGAGTCGTGTTGTTATGAATTTTAATTTTTACTGTAGGAAGATAAGTGTAGTGTTTTATTTTCAATAGAAAATTACAACTTACTGCTTTTGTCACATGTACACAGTGTTTTATTTCGTTGTTAATGCAAGGGTTGGTTATGTTTATGCAAAGCCACATTGGGCTATTTTCTGTATCCACCGCGGGGAATCAAACCCGGATTTTAGCTTTATAACTGAAAAAACATATAGTGACTCCACTTTATAAAATAGGACCATAATTTATATATTTGTACTTCCAAACTGTTTGTAATTTTTGTTTTCAGCTCTAATATTGGCAAATTAGAAATTGTTTGTAATCCAGTTATATTTATGCTACAAAGCCTATCATATCAGTGAGTTTTAATACTCGGAAGCCAATGAAATAATCACTATCGATGTCAGTTATTAATATTTCAGATCATTTTAGCACACTTAAGATAAATGAAATAACTTGAATTTTTACGAACTATTTTTACCCCAATGGGTCACGCGTAGCTTAGTGGTAAATGTGCCTGGCTGCATATTAAAATGTTGAAGGTTCGAGCCGTGACTCTGAACACATTCCTCTCCTTTTCTGGTAGGAGCGTTATAAATGTGACAGGAAGTTTTGCTACTTAGTTAAGAGTAGACGTGTAGGCGGTGGGTGAAGTTCACTGGTTACCCTCTCTTTGGTCAACAGTTTAGGTGGAATATACCAAATATTACACTGTAAAATATTGCAATGTTATTGGAAAATAATAGTGATTCAGAACATTCGTAGGATAAGTTTGTTCAACAATATGTAGACATGGAAGTTACAACAACACAGAATGAATGGAATAAATGCAACATGCATACAACACAAAAACAACTTTCCATTTTATGCCATTTATAAAATTAATGATTCTATAATATTTGTATTAATATAAATTTCCCCTTTACAATTTCAATTCCTTAAGATGCTGTCCCAGTAAGAACTTTTAAAATTTAATAAAAATACACAATTTTTCTTGTCTTTGTGCCCTCCCAATAGCTTTGCGCTAGATAGTGATTAGTGAATTTAAGACATTTTTAGGGCACAGATGAACGTAATAAGTTCGGATCAACAGTTATCGTTATGTAGGCTTTTTTACTAGATTGAGTTGCCTAAAGTAAAGCTACGAGACAATTCCTTGTGAATTCACAAGATACCATTAACCTGTTTTCTTCTTGTGTAAATATTTCCTTTTATTCATTAATCTCCAATTACTTATCTGTCTTTCTCTTCTGTATGTTTTCCTTTTCTTGTATCATATTCCCTTCTTCTTTCGTTATTTTCGTACTTTTCAAAAACGTAGGTATCTTTCTTCTTGTCTTTTCTTTATTATTTTATGTTTTAATTCCCCATGTTTTTCATTTTCCAAATTTTTTTATATTTCTGAATATTTAAAATTACGCACTATTGCTCTTGTGAACTTTACTTATCTAAATCCATTTGTTTGCGAACAACAAGTTTCTTTTTTTTCAAATATTGTTACTATATTTTTTTCTTTGGTACAAATATGTCTCCAGTAATTTACTAAAGGTTCATATAGACTGTCTTGGTTCATTAAATGTTTCAAAAATTCTGTTATCGAAAAATTTAATTTTGCATACTTAACTGCTCCTCTACTGTTGATCGTAAAGCTTCAATTTTATTTCTGGTAGTTCCTTCTTTTGGAAGTTGACTAATATTCAACTCATTTTTCGATAACGAAACAGAAAACTTTTGTTTAAAAATAAATGTATACACATCTGATGCGAAAATAGTAAATAACTGCTCATTACCTGTTATTTAAGAAACAAGTACATTTTACAAGTACATTTTTTGAGATATTTACAAATTTATTCTATTGTGAAAAGTATGAAATTATTCAATGAAAACTAGTTTATAAAAAACGTAAAACTTCATTAAATGTTACATAATTTTACTCACAGAGGAAGTTTAAAACATGTATAAAGCTTGAAGTTAAAAATAACACGGAAAACGTTTTCATTGTTATACCAGTCTTATCGAAAGGTGTTTATTTTGGAAACTGAAAAGTATCCCTTAAAATACAAAACCCATGTTTATGCTTTTATGTATTTGTGTTGCTTTTTTTTTCAAAACCTAATAACGAGAAACAGACTTTTTAAAAATATTTTAAGCATTTTTGTTTTGTTTCATTTCTCCATCCACTTTCCTAAGCAATAGAGATTTGGCTCCTGGTATACATATGATAAAATTAAAAAGTGAGACGGGTGTTTTGTGTTGCTATTTAGTTTAATAATTGATATTTTGAGTTGAGATGTGTTAAACAGGGTGTACGTCACAGTGATTGATACCTAAATTTTATTTGAAGTGTTTTAATTTTTCATGATATGTATATTAAGCTCACTGTATTATTTTTTTTCAGTTACTAAATTAAGAAATACGCATAAAAATGTTTCTTGGACACTTATGTTGCTTATCTCAAAGTTACAGTTAATAAATACGTATAAAACATGTTTTACGGACACTTGTCTTAAAATATGTACTTGTTATGTTGCTTTACTCAAAATTCCAAAGCTGTCTTGATGAATTTTATTGAACTCTGCGCTTGAATTCGACGTATATTAATTCAAGCACTATATGAAGCCTCGTTCTTCTACGTACAAGATCATAATGATCAGTATCAACATTTAATTTTGTCGTTTCATAATCTCACAGTTTTTTGGGGGGGTTTGCTGTTAAGCACACAGTTACAAAATGGACTATTTACGCTATGCCCACCATTGGTATCGAAACCCGGATTTTAGCGTTATAAGCTTTCAGACTTACCGCTGAGCCACTGTGGTGTCCACGGAAGGATAGTAAATAAAAAATACTTCCGTACAAACTATAAGAAGCTAGGCCTCTAGCGGGCCTTGCTAACAAAATCTTTGAAACTAAACTATAACTAATTTCCTGGTGATGTAAATTAAAATATTCTATACAAATGACAGTTGGTTTAAATACCTGTTTTCTGTATGCCCATTGTTTTCATTTGTTTATGTGAATCTTTCTCCTACATAAAGATTATCAAGAAGAATTGGATTCTCTAAGCATTTATTGTGATTCATGGGAGTAGCATTTACTCATACGCATCATTTATTGTGATTTTTGGGAATAGCATTTACTTACACGCATCATTTATTGTGATTCATGGAAGTAGCATTTACTAATATGCATTAACAGGTTTAATTCAAATAAACGTTATATTATTAAACGTACAGTCAATATATATATATATATAGAGAGAGAGAGATATGTAAAATATTATGCCGAAAACAACTTTGGCCTGTGAATTAACTGAAATGTAAACGTTAGACACAGTCAGGCAGTTTGAAAGGATGGAAAGACTATAAATTTAAAAAAAAGTAAATAGTATTATATGTATTTTTATGAAAAAGTAAAATTAAACGACCAAACAAGTTTATAAATAGTTACTGTAACAATTAGTCGATTTTTAAAATATGACTCGTTGAAAAGCTTCAGACAATAATAGGAGTAAAAAAAAAACCTTCCGGTGACTCATCGGTAAGCTTAAGGTTCGATTCCTGAAATAGGCACAACAAAGATAGTACATTATGTAGCTTTTTACGTAACTGTAACAACAAAAAATATAAACAAAATGTTGTTGACAGTAATGATAAAGTTTTGGGAGAGTTATAATCAAAATTATATTTTTATTTGTCCAAGTTTTCTTATAGGCTTGTAATTCGCTCATAGAGTAATCATAAAATGATCATATTTGTCATTTATTAGTAAAACTAAGCAATTTTTTTACGTTCTTAACAATTCGATGTAAAACAGGTGGTTACTTTGCATTTATTTACTTTTAGGATTTCCAGATTATGTTATAAGTTAGTTGTTTTAGAATAATTCTAAGTGCAACCCTAATTGTTTCTCATAAAATGATGTAATTTTTACAATATATATATATATATATTGTCACCGTTAAATGTTTAGCAGTGAAGACGATCATGAAAAAAACCTTATATTTGATGAAATTAATGATCTTTTAAATAGATAAACAGAATGAAGATTAATTTGAAATGCAGTTTTAAATTGTGTATTATATTTTCAATTTCAGAGCTGCTTTTTCTTTTTCATGCTGAGGTATATCTAAAAACTCTAACATAATCTTATGGGTATCAACAAACGAACATCAAAACAAAATTTTAGTTAGAGAACATATACATCCAATGATTAAAACTTTGTGATTACCTAGAGCGATTACAAAATACGTAAAAAAAACAGGTTTTAAAGATGACAACATCCCGATGTGTAATAAGACTGTTACCATAGCGACGAGGACAGTTCTTTATGATCTTAATTAAAAAAAACGCTTAAAGTAAATTTACTTACCTGATACCAGCGTAACATCTTTAATTTTCCACTTTGTAATAATGTACACTAATCGATCATTATTTGACACTCACAAAAATATCTGTATAAAAATCGGCATAGGTAAAAGGCCTAGACTAAACGAGTTAGCTTTTTGCCCAGATCAAACCAGTGTTAGGTACATTCTTCTTCTGTAAGCCTTCTGCTATCTTTCGTAAGTATGGAGCTGACTCAGTCAAGTCAAGATCAAGGGATGGAGTTATCGACCATCAGTATGGAAATGAGCAGCCCTAAAACTCGATCAAAACAAGAACATGGGATGTTGCTATCCTCGGTCAGGATGGATTTTGGCAGTCCTAGGACTCAATCACATGAGGAATCGCATGTGCAACCGGTTGTTCTATTTGATTCCATCTTGGTGTGTTCATTGAGAGTCTTGGGTCTTGATCTTCTCGATCCATGCACAGAATCATCGGTCCAACGAAGCTGTGGAAAAAGTTGTAAACTCAAAATGTTTTGGAATATCATAACAGTTGTGTATGCTGTGTGTTACTTAGCTTATAGTATTTCTCTTTATGTCATCCGCCGTAAAGGTAATTATTTATGGGTTATTAGCTGGATTTTAAGAAACGTGGCTTCTATTCTAACAATGGTTATTTTTTTAATTAATAAACAAGATATTCGATTATTAATTAAAACCATAAACACATACTTGTTTTTCGCAGATAACAGTTTGCTAATAAGATTAAAGAATTTATGTTTGTATTCTGTTAATGCTGGTTGGATTTATGTAATCACATTCTTATCAACCGCATCACTCCACTTTTTAACGAGTTATCGGTTAAACGACATTTTAGAAGAATACTATTTTGGTTTGGTAGTTAATAGTTTTAGTGGAAAATGTTTTGCTTACTTATTTCTACTTCTAGACTGGAGCATGTACAGTATTGTTCTCTGGGGAGTTCTAGTGTTTGTTCCAATATTTTATATATTTCTTTCTATAGCGGTAGATATGTGTTTCAAAACGTTTAACTCCAGAACTGAAGAGATAACGAACTCTCAAAACCCCATTGTTCTGGAACATATTACAGAACTGTTATATAAACATGATAAGCTTAGAGAATTGGTAGATCAAATGAATTCTTGTCTGTCATTCGCTCCCTTGGTGTGGTATAGCCTTTTGCTATTGGTCACTTGCTTAGAAGTTACACATTTACTAATAGATTTTTCGACTTGGAAACTTCACTGGATATTTGAGATCTTTACATATACTCAACTTTGGTTGGTATTTTTCGGAACAACTATTGCTGCAGGAAAGATTATCAAGACGTCACAATTGTCTGCAGTTTTTGTTCAACGTTTAGCAAGGAAAACGAATGTGGCATCTCCTTTTCTTGTCTTTTTCCAGTTGCAAATACTGGAGAAACAAGTATGTGTTCCTGTTTTTCTTACAGCAGGAGGATGTCTTACTGTATCAGAAAAAATCATATTATCTGGTGTTGGTGTAATTTGTACTTATACTGTGTTGTTGATTCAACTTACACCAGAAGCGTTAGAAAAGATTACTGGTTAGTAGCAGCTGAAGTATACATTTAGAAAAGATTACTGGTTAATAGCAGCTGAAGTATACATTTAGAAAAGATTACTGGTTAATAGCAGCCGAAGTATACAGTTAGAAAATATTACTGGTTAATAATGGTAGAAGTGTAGACTGAAGGAATAAAAAAAGTATCCAAAAAACTAAATTTAGACACTGTGTTGTCTTCACGATTAAACAATTAGTAATAAAAAGCAAGACGTTAAATATAATTTCGAGGACTGGCTATTTCCGGTAAATACCGTTTGTAGACTTTATTCTCATTTTATGAACTGATGTGAAATTTCATTTTAAAAAGCACAAGTAGATTGATAGCAAGAAGTGACTAGTTAATTTCAACATAGATTGTTTCTCTAACTATCTTTACATACAAATATATATATATATATATGTATTAACGAGGGACGCACGTGATAACGCAGTGTTTGCACACCAGGATAATGATCATTAATTTTTACGTATAAATATAAATTATTGGAGTGTTAAACTTAGTTAATCTTGTATTTTGGACCATGTTCTGTTTCAAATAACGAGATACTTGGAACGATCAATTTTAATACTGACTTAATAAAAACTGAAATAAAATATATATAAATAAAACATTTCGTATCACATTGGTCTTTCATAAAGTAAATTAATCTAATCATAACATTTCGATATGAATTGTTTCAAAAGAGTTTCATTTCTTCTCTAAAATAGAGTTAAAATTATGCTAAGATACTCATGATCTTATTAAGTGTTTTTGCTTATAATAGAGTATCAAAATTTAATATTAGAGCCATAGTTGTAAAATAAGTTAATTGCTGAATAATTCGAGATACATCCACAAGAAACAGGATTGTATTGAACACTTCCAGATACATCCACAAGAAACAGGATTGTATTGAACACTTCCAGATACATCCACAAGAAAGAGAAATGCTGTATTGAGAATACATCTACGTTTGTGTTGAATGATTCCATGAATGTGATTTAATCGTTACAAAGTTATGGTATTAATACTATCTTCTATTTCTCAATTGTGTATGTTACATATTGATTACTGAGTCCTGTGAAATAAGATAGTCTTATTGTTAGGTTTTTTTCCATTTTAGAATTATCTATAATTACTGTAATTACTAAATTTTGTGAAAGAATAACAATTTTAGTAAAGTTTTTAAAAATTTACTAAATTATGTATGTCATAGAGTGATTACTCCTGTGAAATAGAAATTACATTGTTTTAAATTTTGTTTATGTCTAAACTAGTTATGATACTTTGATTCTGTTCATTAATAAAATATGAAGAATGATATATGGTAAACACGTATCCAGAAGCAACATTGCGAGCGTATATATTGTAGACACATTAACTTCCCACAACAACGGAATGACTTCACTATAGCTGGATTGATCCTTCATCAAACAGTGGTTGCCCTTCAGAAGACCGAATGATTGTATTTACTAAACTCTTGTCTGACCGAATAGATGGATTTGACCGTAAGTCTCACAGAGGAACCTCGAACTAAAAGTGCGGAGCATGTTTTTTTCGGCAACTAACTGCCAATCATAAATTTTCAAGTTCACACTCTGAACACTCTAACTACTAGGCCTATTCTTCTTAAAATATGAAGATATTTGCATTCAGTAAATTGTTAATATCTACGGTGATGACAAAGGAGCTAAATAAAGGAATAGAAAAAAAACAACAACAAAGATTGAATTATAGATAGAGAGAAAAAGACTGCGTCATTGTAAGTGGAGGGAAAATTTTCATTGACCTGTAGTTCGATTCCATTTTATCAATGTCTCTAGCTTGTAGTTTTATCAATGAATACATTTTTTGTGAATACCAGTTTTTGACTTTTAGGCATTCCAAAATATCTATGGTATGTTGACGAAGTTAATCAAGATTAGAAGCCCTGTGGCTACCCAGTGACAGCGAAGACCCATTAAAACTCTAACACCCACACACACAAAGGAAGAGAAAAGCAAAATAATAAGGACGACAGAATTGAAAAAAATACACCAGTATTACGAATAATCTCTCATGATAAGCGAGCTATTTATTTTCGGCTAGGTGTGGCCTATGTTCAGTCTGTCAATGGTTCTTGTTACCGAAAACAAAAATCACTCTCCACGAACAGAGGACGTTGGTGGGTTATAAGTTTGTTTGATTTTTCATTTTTAGCACAAAGCTACACAATTGGGTTACTACGGGTATAGAAACTGATTTTTAATGTTATAAGTCTTCAGATCTACCGATGAGCCTCTAGGGGGAAGGGTGGGTTATAAGACTGAATGAGAATGGCCCAAGAGTTAGCGATGGTTCCTTTGTTTATCTGCTTTCATTCTAGTGTATTAGTTCCAAATTGGAGACGGTTATGCACAAATAGCCCTTATGTCACAACTAGGTAAACTACATGCTCTCCATGAACTACATTTACATTTGCAACATTTCTTAAACTATATGAACACGTCAAATTCCTTCATAAACTATAGGTTCATTTCAGAATACTCTGTATATTGTATGTAGGATGACATTTGTCCATAGACCACACCCACCATTCACAACTCTTATGTAAAAGGCATTCACGTTCTATTACTGCAAAATAAGTAACTTTGGCGTCGCTATCAAATCCCACTATTCGATCTTATAAGAGTAGCCGCACAGTTGACAATAGGTATTGCTAACCAGTTGCCTTATATACAGTCCATTAGCTCAAAATTAGAGACAGTGGAAAGTGCATAACTCTTCCTTTATATCTAGTCTATCTACTCAAAATTAGGGACAGTGGGAGTGTATAACTCTTGTCTTATATCTAGTCCATCAGCTTAAATTAGGGACAGGGGTAGTGGACAACCTTGCCTTATATCTATTCCATCAGCTCAAAATTAGGTACAGTGGGAGTAGATAATCTTTTAATAGCTATGCGCGAATATCCGAAACAGAAAAACAAGCCAAATACTGAAATTAAAAACACACCCTATCGTATATTAATCTTTAGAACGACGTTTACAAGTTCTTACCTATTTTGATGTAAATAATTGCATTTAATCCTGAGATCCTCCCCAAAATCCTCTGATACCCCAATGGGTGCCTTACTATGAAAATGGCGTGAATCTAAATGTAAATACTTATTTTGAGTGAATCTTTATATGCTAGTGCTAAAATTTTGTAATCTATAGCTCAAATCCTGAAAGACCGTAAACATGTGTCACTTCCACACATGGGGATTTAAAAAGTTTGAAAATATGAATATATTTTATTGTTTTCAGCGGTTCTCTACGTATTAATATAACTTTTCAAGTAAGTTTATTCAATCAAACTTGAGAGACCATCAAACATTTTACACTTCCATTTTAGATCCTCCTTTGAAATTCTTTCTAAAATAGTTTTTCTTCGTTTATATACTGTGGGAATCAAGAGTCTGTATCAAAAATTCAAGATTTTGTGTCATAAGCTGTAAAGAAGCTCAAATGTGAACTAAATGTAGAATTATAAATACATTTTAAATGCAATTAAAACTTACAATATAACTTGTTTTCATACCAGAAATCATTAACTTCCGTAACAAAACTTAGTATTTTTCAATACTAACTTTGCCCTCAAAAATGACGGGTTAGGGTTTTATACCCCCCCCCCCCTGTATCTCCCTCTCTTCCTTCAGCGAGCTTTGTTTACCAAACTTTCCTATTAATCACAAAAGAAAAACAATCTCAGATTGAGAAGATAAAACAATTTTAAAATACACTCTCAAAAAATCAATAAGAATGGTGTAACTTAAAATATAAGTGACTCCAAATGTGTACGTTTCAAACACACACAAACTGACAACTGGCTTTTGTATAAACATTAGACCAGTTATCTGGAGTAGTAATAAACAACTCTAGACAGTAGGAGTCCAAGACCTTACTAACATAATCTTATCACCCAAACCTTGACCCATAACGTCCCAACATAAACTGTTGAAGTAAACCCGATTTATCTATTTCATGAAGTTGTCTTATTTAAGTGGCTGTGATAAGTGGAAGACTTCACAAATAAAGCTGATGTGACCTATAGAGTTAAGATAGTTGTTGCCCCTGTTAGCTGATGTGACCTAAGAGATCCGTTTTTCAGCGTTTTTAAGTTCGAAACATATATATCACGGAATAACGGATCGTTATCAAAAGACAACTGGTATATATATATATTAGAATAGGTAATTACATAGCATAGAGGATTATTTTTGTATGTTCTTAAGCACAATGGGCCCGCCAAGATCATCGAAACCCGGTTTTAGCGTTACAACCCTACAGACTTACCTCTGAGCCACTAGGATGTCATAGAGGATGTGTACGTAATACGCTCAGAAATACTTACGCAGTGTATAGTAATAAAAAATCGCCTTAAAATTAATTTTCTTTTAAAAACTAACTAATTCTTTCAAAAGATCAACTTTCAGTTTTCATCTTCACTCTGTAATACATAAATATCTATACTTATATTTTATAAGTGCTGACTTAATATTACCCAATATACACAAACTAAATGATATTCAGATGTGATCGAAAAGAAAAAGTGGAAAAACCTATACCACGAAAAATGGTTAATGTTAAATAGATGCTTTAATATTCACAACGTTTTGAGTTGGGACGCCCTTCCTCTGGTAATTTTAAACATTAATGGACCAGAATGTATGATATCACAAGGATTATTAAACAAAGAACGTTCGAAATTAACATCGTGTAACAAATCTAAAGTAGAATCACTAACAAATCTGGCCCGGCATGGCCAGGTGGTTAAGGCGCGCGACTCGCAATCTGAGGGTCGCGGGTTGG
This sequence comes from Limulus polyphemus, assembly GCF_000517525.1. Taxonomy (NCBI): domain Eukaryota; kingdom Metazoa; phylum Arthropoda; class Merostomata; order Xiphosura; family Limulidae; genus Limulus; species Limulus polyphemus. Next base: position 189,192 of record NW_013665766.1, read on the forward strand.
AATCCCCGTCACAACAAACATGCTCGCCCTTTCAGCCGTAGGGGCGTTATAATATGACGGTCAATCCAACTATTCGTTGGTAAAAGAGTAGCCCAAGAGTTGGCGGTGAGTGGTGATGAGTAGCTGCCTTCCCTTCTAGTCTTACACTGATAAATTAGGGACGGCTAGCGCAGATAGTCCTCGTGTAACTTTGCGCGAAATTCAAAACAAACAAACACTAACAAATAAATGTTTTTTACGATAGGATAATATTAATATCAATATATATGTGTCATTAAAAATAAAACATATACAATCCATAAAGAATAAAAATAAGTTTGAATTATATGTTGACGTATTTTAAAGAAATGTCAATAATATTAACAGGTTATTGGATATTTTGCTTTGAGCAACAATATCACGTTCTTAAAGTTCGAAAAATAGTTAGAGCTCTGGGGTCCAAAAATAAAAATATAATAATAGTCAAGACACTACCTAATTTGAGATGGCCGTGCAAAAATACGCACAAAATAAAAAATAATTTAATTAATTTATAAACAGCTATTAAATCGTACGTTTAAATAAAAAAAAAATCGGCAGTATTAAGTCGTAAAAATAAAAGCTGACATGATAAGACATTTTACCAGTGTTAACCTGATAATACCAGGCTAACAATAGTGAAACAACATACCATATTAGCTGCTGATTCTATGTTATAATTTTGATTTCCGCTTAATTCTCTGTCTGTTACCGAAAAATATAGCAAGCCATAAAATCCCACGCTAGATTAGTAACAAATAAAACAGTATATATTATTGGGTTCTGTAATTAGTGTGCTATGAACTCCGTAAGTTATAACTGTGATTAACGCTTATTAATCGGAAAACTTCAGATATTTGATCAGGAACATTTATAAATTTCGAACGTTACAAATCATTTAACTTCAATGGATTCACATCGGACATTTGTACTTTTACGAAAACATTACCTAACGTCATCGGTGGAAATTCTACCTGTAATCGGCGTGTGACCAGCGAGAATTACAGTGTCAAGTGAATTATACCTACATCAACTCGAAATTAACTCGCTCATCGTGAACCCTCGATAAGATATCAAGGAAATTCCAGACTAGAAAGAAGACTTTATATTGCTTGTAACTTTGTAATATTTGTAATAGCTTTTATTGTAAATTGTATTGTTGTTTGTATTAAAAAAGAAAACTGTGTGTATCAACCTGGTTGCAAAATATCATAAATGGGATATATATCGGCAAATATTTAACTAATAAATCTAATTTACAATTCAACTCAGTTTTAGGCTATTAGAAATTGCCATACGTAACATAATATGATTTTCAAAATAAAGCTTTGCAATCGGCTGTAGGATACAGTTACCTCCGCCATGAAGGTTATGGAGGTTGTGTTTTCACCCCTGTGTGTGTGTTTGTCAGCAAGATTTCTCAAAAACAGCTGAATGGATTTGGACGAACGTTAGCATATATACATTTGGACTATGGCCCAACGTAGAAGTGCTTAGTTTTGGAGGATGAAGGTCAAAGACCAAGGTCATAGCAAGGTCACGAAAATCCAAAAAAATCCTTATCTGTAAATATGGCGACCGGTTTTTCACACTCAGTCAAAAATGATCGGATTTTCATGAAACTTGGTAAATATATGTAAAATATTATTACTCATTGTTCTAATAAAAATGGTCCGTCTCCGTTGATCATGACGCACATACGAACACATGTTCGTATTCTTTGAGAGCCGAATATGATCAACGCTGCATGGCGGAGGTATGCACTCTACTGAGTACTTCTCTAGTTTTTGTATGTTTTAATATTGCACACGCTAATAAAAATAACACTTTGGTATAAATATTAAATCACACAGAAATGTAACCTGAAGTTGGATTATAGGTGATGTCTAGTAAAACCCAATTAGAAAAGTTGTTTTCTTTATAACGTTTGATAAAAGGCATTGTTTTAAAAGTTGAATTTAGATTATTTTGATCGAACGTCAGCTGGTAAAGTTGATGATTCAAAGGATATTGAATAATTAATCGGTGTTTTTAACAATTATCACTGACACAATTATTGTTTATACACATTGCTTAGTGAGACACCCAGTTTAAAAACTCATATAAAAGAACAAAAAACATTTAACATGATAATTTTGTGGCTGGGATGAAAATGATAAGGCCCTAAGAACTGTTGATTGTGGTTATAATTTTTTTTTAATAGTGTGTGTCTTTATTCAGTTGAATGTTACTTTTTTTTTGACAGTTAGAAATAAAAGTGTTGGAATGGGTGTAGCCTGGTGTTAGCAGGCCCGTACTATGAATCTAAAGATTCATGACTCGGATCCCATTGCTGCAGAAAAGTACTCTGAAATTTGGGATCATGGGTGAGTTATATGAGTGAAGGTCAAATCTCACTATTCTCTCAGACAAGAATAGCTCAGAAGTTGGTGGTGGGAACTGTTGACTAGCTGCCTTCTCTCTATTCTGTCAGTTAGAATTAGTGACTGCTATACGCATATAACCATTGTGCAGGTTCGACGGTAAATTCTACAACAAAATACAAAGAAACAAGCAGGATCTTGTATATACTGCAAAACTTTGTAATTGCTATGATCAAAGTTTATTTTTAATGAACACATAACGAGATTTATAAAAGTAATATTTATATAGGATACATTTATTCAATGTGGAGAACTCAGAGTGAAAATCGAATGTGTGATTTTAAAACTATTGACGTGGGTATCATTCCAAGAAAATTTATTTTAACTTTACTCTCTTATTTTTAGAGGAAGGTATGAAAAATACAAAAAAGATGTTACCGCTTGGCCCGACTGACTACATAAAGCAGTCAGATTAATTTGTATCGTTGAAGTTGCCTGGTCACTAAAAAAATACAAATTTATTAAGAATACAGAATAATTTTAAAATAGATATTGTTATTCATAAAAAATAAGTCCGTATATGCTGTTGAAGGTGTTTCTAGTAAATAAATGCAGTTATCAGGATAAGGAAGAATAAACAAACTCTCGACAAATGTGACTAACAGATGGCGCTAAATGCAATACATATATAGTGTTTTTCTCCTACGACTTACTCCAGTTAGTTTAAGCTTTAAATAACAAACAATAAGTATGTATCTCAAATATTATACTTGTTGGATGAAATATTTACAAAACATAGAAGCTAGAAAAGCGGTTTTTTTTGGTGCGTTGCCATTACGGTATAGAAATGTTTTAATTTGTAACCATTTTTATTGGAATTAATGATTGAAATATCTTGTTTCAAAGTAAGCTACTTAGAATACATAACGTCATTAAGAATACTATGTAAAATGAATATTGATTAATCAGTGCTCCAGTGGATCAGTAGTTAATTTATCAATTTACAATGCTAAAATAAGGTATTTGATATCCCGTGGCGGACAGAGCGCAGATAGCCAATTGTGCAGCTTTACGTTACAACCGAACACATCTTTAGATTGAACCAGAGTAAAATTATGTGAATCATTTTATCCATTATAAACATTTAGATTACTTTAATTCTACTCATATTTTAAAGAATTTGTTTTAAAAGAGAATGAAAAAGAAATTTTAATAAAGCTTATTTGTCACTGTCACAATTAGGCTTATGTGAGAAAATGGTTGGAATCGTGTTACAACGTAATAAGAACAGAAATAATAATATTCCACAATGGAGGGCCTGAGATGACCTTTTGCTTAGAGCATGAAACTCGCAACCTACGGGTTACGGGATCGAAACTCGTTGCCGAACATCCTTGTTCTTTCAACTTTGGGGGTGTTATAATGTGATGGTCAATCCCACTATACATGTATTTGTAAAGAGTAACCCAATAGTTGGGTGGATGATGTTGACTAGTTGCTTTCGCTCTTGTATATCACTTCAAAATTATATGTAGAAGATAGCGTAGATAGCCCTCTAGTTAGCTAAGCGCGAAATTAAAAATCAAACAAACAAACAAATAAGGTATGCAATTACTTTATATCCAATCATTTTATAGTTTATATATATAATATAATGAAACATTTGTTTTTCTAGACATTTTATTTTCTTTGATTTCTCTCTCAATATATTATGAAAAGATATATCTAATGTTTGGTAAAACTTATAGCGCGGATGGGGAAAGAGTGTGAATTTAAGGGTAAGATCAAAGAATCTTTTATGGTCTCGGAGCAACTCTCTACTCAATTTAAGGTACTAATTTAGATCTTAGCAAGCTTTCCAGAGCCATCAATAAAAGTGAACTATCGCCTGGTTTTCTCATTTCATTGATGATAATATTAGCTGTTCTGATGTAGATCATATGAGTTGAAAGGCATAGCATGGAAGTTATTATAAAGAGGTTGTTGATACTGGACACATTGAGATTGCTTGAGGAACTCACCTGATCAGCATGACATACTCCTATGAATCCCATAATAATTTCGTTTTGCGAAATGAGCTGTGGCAAATTATTTTTTATCAATGTGACACTTCCTCCTGCAGGTGGCTTGGATTCGAACCTGCGACCCTCAGATTGCGAGTCGAGCGCCCTAACCACCTGGCCATGCCGGGCCTCTTCGGATATATGACTGAATTTTTTTTTTCATCTCATACACCAAGTATTATTAAGACGGGTTTGAATCCCCTTCCCACCAAACATGCTCGCCATTTTAGCCGTGGGAGTATTATAATGTTACGGTAAATACTACTATTCGTTGGTAAAAGAGTAGCCCAAGAGTTGGCGGAGAGTGGTGATGACCAGCTGCCTTCCATCTGTCTTTGACTGCTAAATTAGGGACGGCTAGCGCAGATAGCTCTCGCGTAGCTTTGCGCAAAATTCAAACCAAACAAACAAATTCAAACCAATTATTGCGAATAATTTTAGATTTGTTCAAAAATTCTCATAAAAGGAAAAAAATGCAGACTTTTGTTTCGTTAGATGGATTTAAATATGTGGATTTTTACTGGATCGAGGAATTAATTCATCCATTTATAAAATTTTTATCTTAAATGGTTTAAATCTTGTCTTAATTTCCTTTTATTTATGAGAAACAAATTTCTGGCACAGCACTGGTTACAAAAGTTGCCCCAACTTATGCTAATATCACAATGGCATTTTTGGAATAAAGTTAGAAATAAATTATGTATTACCTAATTATTTTGGATATAATTTTGTAACTTAAGTAAAACAATTTTGAATAATATGTCTTGACGATTGTTTTATGATATGAAAATATACTCAAGATATTAATACCTTTGTTTGGATTTTAAATTCGATAAACAAAGGGGTTATGTTTACCTTTCAAAGAAATGAGAAAGCTTTTTTTACTTTTTAGATGTCCTGGTAAGAGTTTCGCCAGATAATGGGATTATAACTAATAGTTTTTACAAACAACTCACATCAGTAGGTATATATCTGCTTAACCATACTAAACTCATAAAATCCAGAAAATCTTTCAAGTAGATTATATCGTTTAATTTCCAATGAAGAAACAAGAGATAATAGATTACTAGAGTTAAAACAGTCGTTATGCTCAGTGTCACTATTCAGAAAATGATATATTACAATGTTTCGAAATGGTTAAGAATAACCTTTTTAATAAAAAACATTTAACTAGAGAGATTAACATACTTAAAGAGTAGATTATACTTGTTGTAGTGACTCACTGTCCAAATATTCATATTGATGTTTCATTTGTCAGTACAAAATTAAAACAAAACTACATAAAAATCGACAAATGTTTTCAAAGATAATGAAATTATTTTATGAAGAAGATAACATAAAATTATTTATAGATTATTGAATAAGCCCAAAAAAGATATTTTTCTAAGGAAGGTGTTTTTAGTTGTGAAAAAAAAAAATTGTGGTTTATGTAATTTATGCTATATTAAAATTACAAAATAAAACATTAAATACATTTTGTTTTTCATTAAAAATTTATTTAGTTGCAATTATATGAATGTTGTTGATAAGCACAAAGTTACACAAAGATGTATTTTTGCCCTTCTCACAGCAGGTATTGAAACCCGATTTTTTGGTGTTAGAAACTATCCGTTTCACCGCAGAGCCGCCGGAGTGCTTCTAGAAATGTAATATACCTTTTAAAATATGTGAATTGTGGTGAATTCTGTGTTGTGAAACATATAACATATATTAAGATTAAGGGAGAATTTACGTAACATCTGTGTTAGCTATCCCCCCCCCCCAATATATATATATATATGTCAGCAAACATTTTAATGAATGTATTTTGAACAAATTTAAAATTCTACAAACTCTGTATTCTTACGTGTTTCCATTTTGGCCATGCAATATACAACATAAAATATTAGTTTTTGAGAAATTTTTTTTATAATTTTGTTGGTTCCACTATAATTAGATAGAGGTAAGAGGACAGAAGTAATAGTAGTTAAGACAAGTTAGTTGGAATTGTGAAACGGTAAAAACTATTTCTAGAAATCATGAAAACGACAAGAAAATAAATAAGAGATATGTTTCGAATTAAATTATTAAAGATTAATGAAATAAACTGCATTTATATACATATAATAACACGAGAAATTATAGTTATAATAGAGTTTTAATCAAAAGAAAAATTACAGGGGAACAGAAAAGAATGTATGTTTGATAAGCATTTATAATTCATTTTTGAGTATATTTTAATGTATCTGATTTGTATAAGGATTCTATTTTATGTCTTACATTTTGAAAAATATCTATTTAATTCAGCCTATTTATGTTTAGTTCAAAAATGCTATTTGAACCTTTTCATAATAGATTAGCTGTAAAATTAGATGAGATAGGGTGACCTTTAAAGTAATAAATAAGAGTAAAGAGTAGGGTCTAAGAATTATAGTGTTTTATCATATATGTAGTTAAAACAAATTGTTTGCAGAAATTTTGAGCACTGAACGAAGAAAGGTTGCTATTTTTGTCTCTAATCCGCCTGCCTGACATGTCAGCTACTCAGTATTTTTTGGTTTAATATTTATGCTACACTAATGGCCCATGAGATGGCGCCACAACCTTTTCTGTAACGCTGCAATAATTATATAGAGGGGCCAAGCTACTGAGTGATCTACCTATAACCGTGCACTCTGCAGTAATCGAACCCTAAATTTTGGTGTTATAAGCCCTCAATATTACATCTGAGCCTTCGGGAACAACTACAAT
>NW_013665766.1:196386-216763 GCF_000517525.1 Limulus polyphemus
TCTACCTATAACCGTGCACTACTGTCAGTTAATCGTAACCCTAAATTTTGGTGTTATAAGCCCTCAATATTACATCTGAGCCTTCGGAACAACTACATAAAATAATTATTAGTTGAAGTAATTATTAGTTACTTGAGATATAATAAGATTAAAAAAGAGTGGTTTTAGGTTTTATTACTTTAAAATATGATTGAGTTTTTCAGATAAAAAATTATATTTGTGAAGTTATACGACTTGTTATACTAATAATTTATCATGTTAACTAACTAGTTTCTTGACATATTAAATCATATTCCCTATTTTACCAACAGATCGACTTCAGTTCACTTAGAAAAAAATTTACCTTTTCTTTAATTATATCTACATCTTAATCGGTTATATTGTCAGTGATTCCTTTTAGAACATTAATATATTTGGTTTTTAAGTTAAGATTTTACTTTTCACACTATTAGAAATCCTCTGAAATTTGAAGATGATCAAATTGTTTCTACAGGATTCAAAAACTCTTTAATTTGCTTTTTGTTGTTATTGATAATTTCCAAATTACTAAGCTTTGGGATATCCAACCTTTAGATATTAGCACATCTTTTTTTTTTTGCGTTTTGATGGAAATTCCCATATTTTTATAGGCTCTGACTTTTAAATGGCGTTTGTAAAAAGATAGACAAGCCAGGAAAAATAAGGAATGGGGAAGGAGATCTTTAGTAGGGAAAAAATTTGTATGCGTGATGTGGATTGGAAAACTTTTATACTGGCAAAACCAAACACCATTTAAAAGTCAGATCCTATGAATATATGGGAATTTCCATCAAAATGCAAAAAAAAATTAGGCACATCTTATGTTCATCTGCCTATTCATTCGTTTTATAGAATACGTTATACAGTAAGTAAACTCAAAATATTATTTTTAAACCTTTGAAAATGATAAACATCATATAAACACACAAGAAAATGTCATTAAAAAGATGTTTCTAGTGAGCTTTGGATTTGTGGTTGCCAGTGTCATTAGTATGATTTAACAAGTTTCTTCGGTCACCTGATTAGTTACGAAAATGACAACTATCTAAACAAGATTTTACATAATACAATTGGACCGGTCGTGGCCTAGTGGTTAAAATGCTCAGATTGTGAATCCGATGGTTCACGGTTTGTATCTCTTTGTCTCAAAATCGCACTCCGCACTTTGTGGTTTGTCGTGGATACACTATAAAATTGATAGTGAAACTACAGTATTTAGTCAAACAAGGTTAATCCAACAATTATGGGTAGATACTGTTTGCTGGTTGCCTTCCGTCTAATCGGTTCAAAACTAAGAAAGGCTATGCGCAGATAGCTCTTTTAGGAAGTTTAATGCTGAAATAATTGACAGAAATATCCGCTCTATCAGACATTAATATTGTGCAGAGAGAACGGTTACGTTATATTTCAAAGATTTTGAAGCTTCGTCACGTTGTTACGGTCGTTCACGTCACATCATGCTGAAGACCGTGGATTTTGACTATAACTCTGCAGCGTAGTTTCCATTGCAAGATGCTTCATTGTAAAACCGGTATGGCCAAAGCACATCACTCCTCCTTGCGTGCTTTCCATAATATATCTAGTGTACGGTTTTCCAGGGCACGTTTAAATAGTTCGATCGCACAAAAATCTGGCTTGAGCGATACGTCGTCGTATGGAAAGGCATGAATACTCGTTTCATTCTTCAGATGCTCGAGGTATGCGATGACTGAAGGGATATGTCGTAGAAGCAGCTTGTGTACACATCACTTGTGTCGTTTTTCCAGACGGAGATCTTTCTTGATAGTGTTGCGTACTGTTGCCTGAAACATATGAACGGTTTATGTCACTGACCTGTGTGTTCACGGATTCTCACTTCTTAAAAGACGTTGCTCTTTGCTTACCACAGCTGCAGGTCTCTTTCTTTGGTTCTGCTGTCTCAAATTGATCCATATACCTTTATTTTCGAATGCTACTAAGTACAAGGAATATCTCCGTCTTGGAAATTTTAAATTCCGAGTTGTATAAATCTTTATGGTTTGAATGAATAAATAGTTTGTGTCACAAAGAAATGTTATATACTCTTTACAAAAGCGATAAATGTTCGTTTGTATCACACTGCTCACTAAATGACAAACTAGGTCAAAATATAGTTCCGATACATGTTTGCCTCACTTTATCTATAACGAAATATTCTATGCCCTAAACCAAAAAATGTCTGACCTTAGCCCTCTCACCCCTAGAAAATAAGAACTTCGGATTGTGCAAAGTTGTCTTTTCTTACACCTTACTATAAAGTCCTGAAACTGTTCATTAACTTTCTAATAGTCGTTTTAAAATAGAAAGTGATGTTTGGTTGTTAATTTTTAATACATTCTTCACACGTGAATATAATTTCATTTAACTTTTCATCCATTGTTTTAAAATACTATATTGCAAAAGATGTGCATTTGTATGGTATACAGCTTCTGACAAGACGGAATGTTGTGTATGTAAAGAAAACCCTTATATGTATTATAAAGAAATATATATAATTTGAAATGTTGGGTGATCCGCTGTTTAAAGTGTTTATCCTGTGTTTCCTATCAATGTGACGAAAAATATTCATTGTTAGTGTGAATGTTTTGCGGCAGAACTGATCCCATTAAGGTCGAGCCTTAGATAATTTACCAAAGAATATTTGTATAGGAGAATTGTAGTTATCTTTGGCTTTTGTTGGTTAGAACTATAATAGTCCGTACTTGCTTGTAGCGTGTAGCATAGTGCTTAGTTTATTAGACGCCACACACTTTCAAACATTTAGATCTAAAAGTATATATTTTGGTTTAGCCAGCTTAGTTTGAATCTAAAGTATTATTATGATGTGAAATACACAAGCTAAATAAACAAGAAACCTAACAAATATGAAAATCATATTTGAGTGCAGCATAGCAAATGTGTACTTTTTCTGAAATTGCCTCGATGAAAAGGTTGACTGACTATACGTATATTGTAACAAGTTGAATTTCCTTATTGATCTGAGTAAACATTTACGATGCACCTTCGGTTTTATTATTGTTTTATAACTTAAGAGGCCTAGTAGTTATTTCGTTAAACTATCAATCAAACGTTCCAGGGCTCGAGGAATGATGTTTATGAACAAATTTGGGCGAGTTATAAAAGTGATAGTCAATACCGTTATCCGGTTCAAAGAGCCAGATTGATCATGTACAGGCAACTGATGCTAGCTAGCTGTCCTCGTTCTGGTTAGAAGTGCAAAACTAGAGAAAGGATACCTAAACATCAAGGTCCTTTGTCCTAGCCGTTCAGCTTAAGTATGTATAAGGTGTGGTCGAAATTGAAAATTCCAATTCCTTATCGTAAAGAGCTCGATGACCCACATCTTGTAAGAATACGCTAAAATATATACCTACATACTATTTCTAATTTTTGTCAAGAGCCATCTGAATTTTCAATAGCGGAACTTCTAGCTTTTTCTTATAGATACATGTTGAAACCTTTTTTATGTTATACACGCGTATTCAGTCAATTTTAAGTTTGGCGAAGATTAGAAATAATATCTTTTTGACACTGTATATTTTTTCTTTAGATTTTTGGTGTGATAAATGTTTGATGCATCTTATACATAGACTCCATGCAGTTGTCAGACAACGACAATTTAAGACGTTTCGATCAGAGGTTCTCCTGGTTGAAACTGATGAACCGAAACATTATTCAAAATATAAGATATAGGTCTTAAAACATGAAATTAATTTTTGCAAGAATGTGACATACACCATCGTTAATTCTCTATAAGCCGTATATTTATTATATTTAACTATGTTATTATTAGTTTGTACCCATGTCCGGGAGTAAGTGGAGTTAAATGTAATAGATATGTTTGGTTTACTCGTTGAAATTTGCAAAATATTCCCAGATTTTAGAAATGGCCTGGCATGACCTGGTGGCTTGGGCGCTCGAATCGCAAATTGCGAGTAGCGGGTTCGAATCTCCGTCACACCGAACATGCTCGCACTTTCAGTCTTGGGGGCGTTATAAGGTGACGGGCAATCTCAATATTCGTTAGTAAAAGAATAACCCAACCTTTGGCGGTGGGTGGTGTTGACTATCGGCCTTCCCTGTAATCTATCACTGCTGAATTAGGGACGGCTAGCGCAGATAGCCCTCGTTAAGCTTTGTGTGAAATTCAAAACAAACTATTCCAGGAATAAAAGTCAGTTGGAGTGTTCTTGAGTGTTAGTAGTATGAATAGATATAACAGAATTCTAGTTTTACTGTTCATAGTTCTAGAAAGTTTGGAATCAAATTGATAAAATCTTTGACATAATATCTATAGCGTTGCTTAGCTACTGTATATATGAAAATATCAAAATTGCTGTAATTCTTTAAGAGTAAAACAAATGAGCTATTCGCACTCTGTCCAACGCGGGGAATCGACCCATTAACTTATCGCTGACCAGTTTGATGAGGTTATTTGGCCAAAATGTTGATTTCGATTCTTTTATAACATATTAGGTCGCCCATCGTGAACGTTGTGTTGTTGATGAAGTGACATTGACCTTTGACGGGAAGTTTGGAACCTTTAATGACTATTATGTAAAATTTCTTCAACGTTTCTTTCATCATTTTTTTGTTTTATGATATTTTATTTTGATAAATAATTTTGTTACACTCTGTATCTCTTGATATTTCATAGCGAATGTATATTGGTTATAAACGAGTATTAATTTGCGATAATGTAAGTAAGGACACAAAATACTCCAAAAGTGGGAAAAAAACATACAGGTAAAATAGACTTACGTTCTGATACTTTAGCTTGAATAAGTTAAGGATTCTTCAACAGTAATACATAGGTAAAAAGAATAATGATATTAAATAATATCGTGAATAAAGCACAATATAAAGCAATATTCTGCATGTTACAATTATGAATCCTTTATTAATTCATATTGTATGTTAAGCAGGTTGTCCGCAGACTCATCCCACAGTTTTGGAGCTAGGAGGATCAAATTTGGCATGCGGACTCGTGGTGTCTTTATCTATATGGCGTAGATAACCGCCATATAGAAAGATAACCGAAGCATGATGACAGTAGGTTTTAGGGTAGCTGAATCCGATATCAGAAGTGGATTTTGTTTTCCTGGTCCGCTTGGGCTCCCATCACCTAACATCTAACTTCTACGCCCCCTACAATCTCGTACCTGTTCACACTCTCGTACTTAAGACATGTGCCAGTAAAGGCCAGTTTCAAATTGTCTTTGTTAACCTGAAGATGACCTAAGAAGGTCGAAACGTTGTTCTTGTACTTTATTTTAATTAAAGTTTTTAAAACCCATAGCAGCCGTCTCTGCTATACATTCATTAATAACTTAACACTACAGTTTCATTATAAACTGTTGCGAGGATTGGATGATCACTCTTAGGCCATCTATTTTGGTAGACTTTTTACATACTCCTCCTACCCCACCCCTTTTACGGGGACATGGACTTTTAAGGACGCGTTTAAGTAGACCAAAAGTACAAAAGTTGTAATTAGGAGACTTGTCATTATGTACTCGAACAAGATTCTCGTCAATATAGTTCCTTCGGTTATCTTTCTCGTAAATATGTTTTCAAAATAAAGACGAAAACTTCTGCAATTTTGGCTCCTGATCCTTCACCATCTCATATACTTGTATTTTATTGTTGTTTACGGTACGAGTAAATAAGTTTCATCGCAATAGTTTTTGGATTGAAATTTTCTCTTTTATAACTATTGCTTTCACTTGGTGGAAGGAGGCGTTACTGTTCTAAACGCTTTGCTGTGTGAGTTTTTATTGTTTTTTTTTCAGTTTCCATACTGAACAAAGAATCTTCGAAATGTTATATCTCTTGACTCTATATCTTTCCACACTTTCTATATATGAATATTTCTCTCCTGAGAGAGCGGTCATATATGTCTCTAGCTTTAAGCCTACCCTGGCGGCATTGCACCATCAAATATTCGAGTATTCGCATTGAGCAATAGTTTTTATATATATGACGCCCGTACGACCGCGGTTTTCATCTGCGTCAACGCACCACTACGTTAGCGTAGGTAGATTATCATATAAATGGGATTAACCCTTTGTACTTGAATACATTTAGTAACGTTTAAATACCTAATAAGAAACGGTAATCAGATTTCATATGAAGAGGATCCAATTGGCCTTACGTTTATCCCTGTAATAAAAATTCTGACTTAACAGCCTCCACAGAGAAGCATGGGAAAGAAAGACTGCGTGATATCCGTAATGTATACTTGATTTCGCACAGCAATGGTTAAAAGTTCTTTCCAGAAAATTCTAATTTCATAAATTTACATACACGAATGGGCTTCAATTCGTAATCCTAAATAATTTTAAAATGCGTTTCTCTATAGCAGACTGAATTAATGGTATTGTTAATTAAAAAAAGTCCTAAATGCGTTTCTCTATAGCAGACTGAAATAATAGTATTGTTAATTAAAAAAAAGTCCTAAATGCGTTTCTCTATAGCAGACTGAAATAATGGTATTGTTAATTCAAAAAAAAGTCCTGAGTGCGTTTCTCTATAGCAGACTGAAATAATGGTATTGTTAATTAAAAAAGTCCTAAATGCGTTTCTCTATAGCAGACTGAAATAACGGTATTGTTAATTAAAAAAGTCCTAAATGCGTTTCTCTATAGCACACTGAAATAATGGTATTGTTAATTAAAAAAGTCCTAAATGCGTTTCTCTATAGTACACTGAAATAATGGTATTGTTCATAAAAAAAAGTCCTAATATATCGATCGATACAATGCAGCACAGTCTAAGTAAACGATGTATCTGCGTAATTAATTATTTTTCTGATCTGCTTCCAAAGCAGAAGTAGTTTTCTCTTCAGAATTGGGTCTCGACCTTGTTCAGTGTAAAACCTGACAACTGTGATGTAACCACAAAATAGTTCATTATCCAGAGTTCCAATAAGTCTCAGTCAAGAACTTCAGCTACAAGCACTGGCGCACAAAACTTCTTTAATAAATCACGTAAATATTGAACTCAAACTTTCTTTCTTACAACCAGCTGCTAATTTATCTCAAGTCGATCGAGTCTCTTGCTCCTTATATTTTTTTCTACATAGTCCTTTCTCTTAGTTGTTTACATTTCCTTCCTTTTCCATATAATTGTGTTAGATCTTTTCTTTCTTATTTTTTATATTGCTTGTGCCCTTTTTTCTTTCTTTATATTTTTTGTTCTCTGATGGGTCATCAGCAAGGTTACGGGTTTACAACGCTAAAATCCAGGGTGAAACTCCATGCGGCGTGCATAGCACAATTAACCCATTGTGTAGCTTTGTACTGAAAACAACAATAATTCTATTTTTTTGAACAAATACCTAAACCTTGCTCAAATTTGTTTACCTGCCAAGGTTAACTGTTCTCTTTCGTACTGCATCAACAATCACGAAACATTTGAAAACACTATTTAAACAAGGCCAATTGGATAAAAATCGACTGAAAATCAGGTTATATCTCGTTTAAATCTAGTTTTATTTCACTTATCAAAACATTTTTTAAGAAAAATAATTTTCTATCCATCTCTCTCTCTTTTTTTTAAATTTCTCTCCATTTCAGCTATGGTATCTCAAACTTTAATACTTTTGTATATAGACAGGTATATATAACACAACTACTTAGAGGAGCGTTTTTTATAACATAGTTTTAAGAAAACGATAATTAATAGGGACTATTAAGCATTTGATTTTTAATCTTTTAATGAAAACGCATGCTGTCAAACAAGTCTGTTGATTAAACTGGTAAACTAAACCAAAACAAATTATTAGATGTTCTTGATAACATTGAAATAGAAAGAGTGAGTTCTGTAAGAGAAATAAATGAATAAAAGGAAGAAGGAAATTTAGGAATAGGAAAACGAAAAAAAGGCACTGAGAAGAATAGTGTCTTATAAATAATTTAAGACTAGTGAAAGTCATAAAGAAACAAACGTTATTATAACATATGAAAAAGACAAGCTGTGTGTGTGTGTATATATACATATATATATTCGAAAGGTGTTTAATAATCATATACTTATTAATTTGTAGTCTAAAGTAGAATAATAATATAAAACCAACTTTAGTTTTAAAAGGCTTTTCTTACTTATAGAATTAGTTTAACATTTAATAACTAATGCTGAGAACTAGGAAGTTTTCCTTGCTCAAGGAAACCAAGTGTAGTGTCTACAAATGGTAAATGAAATAAGTCGAAAGTAAAAGTTCCCAGCAAATACAAAGAAATAAAATACCATTAAAGTAAATTATATAATGTTTTGCTTTTACATGAGTTGTACTTCTCCTGCAGTTAAATTATGTTGAATACAGAAAGGTACACTAGAAATACGATTATTACAGACAATAAGGTGATTTTCCCTCAAACCTGCTGTTCTTGTGAAATATACTGACACAGTACATGTCACCAGCTGTCTTTATGTTAGAGAAAGTAGGTTTTTTTTTACATAACTTCAAATATTACAAAGATGGTGTAAAAGCATTATTCGACTCAAAGTAAATTAGAAAACATGCAATATAAGAACAGTTAATAACGTTAGATAATTCTAGTTACGAAGGATTAACTTTAGTGTATTACCTTAATGTTTTATACTGAAATATTTTCTACAGTAATTAAATAATAAATTATTTACTTCAACTTCTTTGTGACTGAACACTAATCACCTAAGCTAGCATAACTCACGACTACAAAATCAAGGATTTCAAATAGAAGTAATAGCTTATATGCTATTTTTTAATTTTATTTTAAAGCACACTTTATATATCACAAGTTAATTCTTAATTTAATTACCCATTAAATACTGACATCCGTATAAAATATAAGCTTAATCTAAGCCTAAAAAGTATATTCTATTCAATTGACATGTTACGTTTTCTCAAGTATTTCTTATCTTCTTAATGCTGATTCTTAAGAGTTTTGTGATTTAATCAGAAAAACACACAACATAAATATCTTCCTCAACATCGTTTGAGGGAATGTTGGTAGATGACGCTCTTGCTTCGGTTTGACAAAGCTGTGCTATTATTAATATTTTTTCGGCGGAAACTCTGATTAATAAATGAGCAGAAATATTAATGCTTGAAAAATTTACAAAACTTAGTGAAATATGTTTATTAATAAAACAGAGTGTCCAAAATCAGGTAATATTTTGTAAGTAAACACTATAGTGTACATGTACAACACTTCTACTTGTTAAAACTTTTCAAAGGTAGAGTTTATTGTTTCGGTCTTGGCAGGATTAATGTTACTGTTCTAGCACCTTTGGCTTTTCTTTTAAAGAAATATTGAAATATTCGTTGACATTCTGGGATACTGAAGCAGTATGTGTACAAACTTCTCTGTCTCGTCTGTTAATCAACAAATCTTTTTGGCAAATTACTAAAACTTGTAACAATTTACATTTGATTTGAGCAAAAAATTCATTCACAGCACTTAGGATTATTTTGCTGACTGGAGATATTTGGACATGTTAGAATAAAAAAATACGACCTTCTATTTTCAGTCCTGAAGTTTTGATCTAGTTTTTTGTTTTGATATTTCATTTATCATAATTTAATTTTACTTGATGTCTAGTTTATTTACGTTCACCCATCTTTTAACAGTTTCTATA
The DNA here is from genome assembly GCF_000517525.1 of Limulus polyphemus. Lineage (NCBI taxonomy): Eukaryota > Metazoa > Arthropoda > Merostomata > Xiphosura > Limulidae > Limulus > Limulus polyphemus. The sequence goes on from NW_013665766.1 coordinate 206,044, forward strand.
TAATGGTCTTTTTAGCCGTGGCATAGCGGTTCATAGAATGGCTCTGAGTTTTTGTTTTTTCAAGTACAAACTTTTAGTTCATAGCTCCATCTCTGGACCGATCTAATTACAGCCGCGGCTATTGAGGATACCATCTTGAAATATATTTATCAAAGTATTATTTGTCTAAATTGTTTGATTTCACCATCCTGCAAACATGCGATAAATACACTAGAAAAGAAAACTACATTTTGTGTAGTCTCTTGATAAAGGTAAAGGTAGGATAAGATGGCTACTTTCACTTGATTGCAGTACTGAGCAATTAAAATGAATTTCATGAAAAAACAGAAGTTTTTAAAATAAACATTTTATTATAAATTTAATTTATATTTAAAATGAATATTGGACTTAACCTTTTGTAGATATGGGAAAAAGCGTGATTTGTGGTTGGAGAGTGTTTTGTCTATAAGGTTGAACAAAACATACCTCCAAGATAAAGTAAAATAGCCTCCATATAACTTATAGTTGTAACTGAAAATATGTGCTACGTTAAGAAACTACACTTAAATCCTCATATAAAGATCAGGAAGCCGTTCGCCGTGTGCAAGTTGCGCATTATCTAGCACAATGATGTAAAAGAACTTGGGTAATATTTTGGAGTAGGCATACCTATTTTTCAACATTATGTAATGATAGAACAAGAACGTAACCTATATATTTGCTTGTGTTTGCTAGCACACTGTACATAGTTTAGCTCGAGTGGTTTTGAAAGAACAACTTCATTATCTATAAATATTTCGGAGAAACCGTTAATATGAATGTTCGGGTGTGGTCAAATACATAAATCGAGAGTGTAATTAGATCTCAAATCGGTCAAGAGATGACTGATCTATGAGCTAAAAGTTTGTACTTGAATAAAAAAAAACTCAGAGCCCTTCTATGAGCCGCTCAGCAGTGGCAAACTTTAACCACCTGTATTTAATGTTACAGACCATGTTATAAGTAAAAAAAAAAAGGTCTTATAGATTAATTTATTCAAATCCTACCTAAAATAATTTCAATTTGAGGGCGGACTGGTAGAGGTCCTAATGTGTAATAAAAGCGAATCGGGTATACGCGCGTCCCACGCTTGGTATTGCTGGTGCACAAAAATATAGCTAATAAAAATGGAAACAAAGGTCTCATAGATTAATTTACTCTAATTATGCCTAAAAGAATTTCAAGTCCCGCGGCTATTGAGAAGTCCCTCTTGTTTTTCTAGAAGATCGAACAGAGCATGTTTTTTGACAAACTAGAAAACATTTCCTTAGAGTACATATACATTAGTTACATTGATCTGTATGGTCTTATAACAACAGTAGCATCACACGAAGAACATCTTTTTCTACAAGCTTATTTATAATCAATAAGTATAAACAATCTGTGTATCCTAAAGAAATATTTATCAATATTTGAAACGTAAGTGATATAGATATAGAAAAACACAACTTACACCAAGGACACAGTTTGTTCTATTGATTTTTATTTTTTTATTTAAGTACATAGATAAAGCTTTTAAAGCTTGATAAATAAACTTTAAACCATTTTTGTCCTGTTAAGGATTACGGACTTGTATGGCAGTGACCTATAACTCTTTCTAGAAGTTAGTGTTATATCTGAGGAATGTTTTATGTAAGCTGATAGGAGAGAAACATACAAATACCACGTAAATAGTGAGTTTGTTGACAGATTATTTTGAACCAATGAATAAGTTAAAATTGTTTCAATCCTGACATTCTAAAACTGTGACGTATTTCAGGAGAAAACTATTGTTATTCTACATACACTAATTTAAGTAAAACGAACGTGTTCTTGTTACATTCTATTATATTTGTACGTGGTTATTGTTGATTTTATGACGCAACAGAGGGTTTTGTTCTTTACATTAAAATACTTTTAACGTATAAATAAACAAATCACGTGACAACTACAGTCAATATAAAGCTGCAGAGGAACAGTTTCTATCATAACTACATTTGACATTACTTGACATTACGTGGGTAGTGTGATGATACCGAAAATTAGTTTTTCTAAGGGGTATGTAACATCCCTTTCTGACACCAAATATTCTTTTGTTTTTTAGACATTACAGATGTGCTGAGATCGTTTATTTAAAAATTACAAGACAAAGGATATCATTTGTACTTAATGGCATTGGAAAAAAAAAGAATATGAATCAACTTGGGGCAACAGAACCATCTAAAAAAAGAGCTGCAATAAGTCATACCCCAAAAGTATGCAACACAATAAATATGGATTTCCGTCTAGAAAAGAGACACAAGCCACGTATACACAAGCTGCTTTCGTGCAACCACTACATATCTCAAACAGCCGAACAAGATGATCAAACGGATATTTATGTCATTCCATATGAAAACATGGCTGTCAAGTCACTTGACATAATGTCTATGAATTCCTGTGCAATATGACTGTCGAAAAGGGTACTGGGAAACTATCGTTCTCATACACTAGATGGATTATGGAAAGCACTCAAGGAGTACTAAAATTATTTCGACTCTAGATCTTACGACAGAGCCTTTTGAAATGGAAACCACGCTACAGGGCTATTTTCAAGATGCAAGGTCGTCAGGTAGAACATGACTAGACTCAGCGATATGGACTGTAAAAACGGAGTGAGGATCCAGAATATAACGTTCTCAATGTCTGTATAGGTTTAAAAATGAATTGGATTTTTTTATACTTTGGATTAACGGTTAGTGACCCTATATTCATGATTCATGTCCTTTTGCCGCAATAACGAGCACTGCAGTTTGAAATCGTTAATGTAAAATCCCACTATTCGATCAGGCAAGAGTAGCTCAACAGTTAGCGATTATTGCTATGTAGTTGCCTTATTTTTTGTCTATCAATTCAAAATTAAGGAGGGCTAAGCGTAGATAGCCCTTTGTACACATTTCGTTAAAATTCTAAAACAAGCAACTTTGGTATATAATTGAATTAAAAACTTGAGATGTTATAGCCAAACAAAGACTGAAAAAAGTCAAATTTACCTTTGGATTTTCTATTATAATATTTTCCGATTTTAGTAATGTACCTAACATGTAGAAAACTAGATGTGCGGTAATATTTAGCACAAAAAATCATAGAATCCCACTAATGCACTTTTTAACATAGTTTTTAATAAGATAATATCACATTTTGCATAATTGTAAAACTTTATTCTACAAATTTTAACAATTTGTTCTTTTAATCCTAATTGTAACATTTTGTTCCAATAAATGTATTTTTGTCTAAAAATTAAAACGTTTTGTTCTGCTTATTGAAACATCCTATCCTGCTTATTGTAACATCCTGTCCTGCTTATTGTAATACTCTGTCATGCTCATTGTAATAATTAATTATGCTAATTGAAATGATAATTCAAAAACGTATCTAAATTTTCCTTTAATATGAACCAGATAATCAAGTTCACGTTCTTGTGATTTATTACTATACACACTTGGCTGTGAAACAAAAACTCACTAAATACTGAACAAAATACTCTTTCTCAGCCTTGGATTCCGTATTGTGAATCTCCGTATAATAGATAGCAATCAGAGTTAAAGAAGATGCGCTAATATTTCTTTCAAGCAAGCCAGCGTTTGATTGTTTTAGTGACTAATTTAGTGCAACGTACGAAAGATATTGTACCTCATCTCGTTTGGCAATAGTAGAGTTTCTTTTTCATTCACCATACGGATATCATTGTTTTAATATCTTCTTTGTTCATTAAATACATCAACAATTTGTAACATACATTTCGTTTCTCCCAGTTTCTGTGATTATATTCTTGTTCGTGTTATTCCGTGTTGCTTGAGTAATAAGGCTAATATCATAAAAAAACACGTATTGTACAGTGCAGAATTACGTCCTGTCAGTTCTTTCTGTTTTACTTAATGCTGAAAGTGCAGTGTGGTCAGGTGACTTTCAACCTTTACGAACCATGAACTTTTTTATTCCTTCATCTTGCTCTACTGACTTGTTGCTATAGTAAATCATGCTATATAAAACCTGCAACGCTGATCAATGGATTTAGAAATTGAAAAAGAAAAGCATGTTGTACAACTAGGTTGATTTAGGTATTCACAGGGGACTGAGTCAATTTTCTGCGAGGCTGTACTCAAATCTCAATTCGTTCATCTCATACAGAAGGAAGCGCAGAGCATTCCGACTCTCATTTCTGTGATTAGAACTCCCCGAGAAAGAAGGGAAATACTTTTAGAGTAAGAAGATGTAGCTCTCATACAAAATTCCAATCAATTATTCTTTTAGAGAAACAGCTTATTTTTATGTAAGTAACTATGGTAAATGAAATTACCAGAAACCATTTCGAGAAAGTACATTATTGAATGAAGAAGTGCATAACCGGAACTTAGCTAATTATATATAGACTAGTAAAATTACAGAGGAAACACATTTTATCCCGACTAGTCAGATGGGTTTTACATGAGATTATAATTAATTAAATATGAGAACACTAATAGTGAGTCAAGGTTGCTCATATGATAACCTATATTTTAATTAACTCATATCTTGCCAGTTTCGAAAAGTAAATCATGATTTCTATATTTCAATATTAAAGTATAAACTGATCCTTCGTTTTACAAATATCTGAGGGAACTTATTAATGGTACATGATTTAAAAAGTAAATGTCTATACATTGTGATAATTATACTGTATTTGTAAGGTATTTAACCCATCCACTTCTACAAGAAACTGTCACAGTGTGATAACTAACTGTTAAAATTGGAATAAACACTTAGAAGTTCATTTGACTTTTAAAGGAGTGAGACTGTTATGTTAGCTGGCACACTGTTGTATGACGTGTGTTAGCTGACACACTGTTGTATGACTCAATGTGTTGTTGTATAAAGTAATCTTTCATTTATTTACAGATATGCAAAGTATTTTAAATTTCTAGGAAACGTAAGTTGTTTAGTAAATAACTTTGCTAAAGTTGAATTTGAAAAAAATAAAAGCCATAAAGGGGTTTATTAAATAGTATCTGAACATTAATATTTATGTAGCTTTCCGCAAATATGTGAACAAAGTAGGCTTTACAAACGTACATATTTGACATAGCGTTTTACACGTTAGTTCCTTTTGAACGTATGTTGGATTTTCAAAATAAATGTAAAGACGTGCTTGACTTCAGCTGTTATTGTTACTTAATACATTAAAATATCACAGTTCAAATCCAGAAGTAAAACATGTAAAAATGCGAAACCCGGTGGGTCAGTGGTAAATTTACTGACTAAACACTAAAATCTGAGGTTTTCGATACCATGCGGCGGACAGAATATAGATAACCCATTTTATAACTTTAGATTAAGAAAACAATTAAAAGTAAATTAAACATTCAAAACTGTTTCACTATTCGATAAAATTTATAAATATATTTAATTTTCGAACCTTTCAGGAATCTTCATTTTTGTTCAGTTATCATATTTTCGTAAAGTGTAAGAATTTTGATAAGTGATAAGATCTTTGTACTTATTAGTATATTTCAGTGCGTCTTTTTAATATATTTTACTCAACATACTTTGAGTTATTTTTTAAGCAACTTTTAAATGAAACATCATGTAAATGGCCAAGTATATTATTTTTTGTTGAGAACTAAAAAAAACAACTTTCAAAACTAACCATATTTTTTATCTTTAGCTATACCACTGACGTATATCTTATAGCAATACCTAAAACTATAATAGCAGAGCATGACCGTTAAAAGACGTCTTAGGTTTGGTCGAGAAGAACGAAACGATACATAAATATATGAAACGACATTTACTGTCTGAAACAAGCGATATTACAGTAGACTCTTGAAGTGGGAGAAAGCTGTGAAGTCTAGTTATTTCCTCCTGAGAACAGAGAGTCTTACGTGTTGGGCAGGCTTATGATCTACTTTCCTCTTGATGTATAGAATCTAAAGCCAGCGAAACACGTGTAAGTTGGCTTTATGAGGACGAAGGGTATGTATTTTATTACGAACATGCCAGCATTTTACGAAAATAAAACCAAGAGGACAACTTGGACGCTAAAACGTGCAACGAGTTTGAGCAGATGAGCACATATTGATACATACGCATGCGCATGATTCTGACTTTGCCTATTAAGTTATGGAATTGTTTTTCTAGAAGAAATAAAGTTTAATAGATTCAATAAATACGTTATCAGAAGTCATATAATAATTATATTTGATCTTTGTGTACTTGTTCCTTATTCTTATAGTATTTTGTTTGTTTACTAAAACAATTAATTTTATTTTAAATACATCTATAATTAACTACTTTACTTTTCATCAACTTGTACTATTTACTTTTATTCTTTATTATTTAGTACATCTTTTAAAATACATCGAAATTTTAAACACCATATATAATTCAAAACTGTTAGAAATATGTCGCTAGAATGCCTTGTCGTAAAGTACCAGTGTAATAATGTGTAGAAATACACAATTTTCGGACATTTTCTTCATGTCATGTTTAATAACCCAAATTGATATTTTCAGAAAGACTAGCGGAAATTGGTAATTTGATTCACTCTATAACCTGACTTTATTGAATTTCTATATCTGCAGACTGAAATACCCTAGCAGATATGAAAACCTTCTATACATATTTGTGCTGATCGTTAATTCACAGGAAGATATAATCTCCACCATGAAAGAAGTTTGTATGATTCAAGCATACACATGAAATGTTATAAATGCCAATGCAGTCCGTTATAACTGCAAAATAAATTAGTTTTGTATTATTGTGATAAACTAACCGTTCGTTTTTATACCTTTTCAATATGCAGTACATGTTAACGTATCCGGTTTTATTGTTTGAAATACCACTTTAAATTTTTTATAAATCATATTTCACCGAATATTACACTTTAGGAATGTAAGATGAAGGTACAGTGCACGTGGAATCGAGAATCAGTTAGTAAAACCTAAAATTTTATTAAATGTCTTTGCGATATCCATTAACAAACAATAAGATGAATGTCATTTTTAATACCAGAAGAAGGCTTTCATTTTTTTTTCAAGGGATGACTGCTCTTAGGTTTTTATCTAATGAAAGAACTATTGGTAACAAATGTTTATTACACGTATTAATATTCTAGGTTGCATACGATTCTTGTTTTAATCTCAAACTTTGTTTTGGCCGGTATTAAACTTCTCTAGGGTGTTAATCAATGAAGGGTGTAAAACGTCACTAGTGAGGTGTTGATATGTCTCTCTATATTTGTGCTAGATTCATCCACATCAGATCCGTGCCATTTTGGACCTTTTTAAGGTATTTCTTATAAATAATTTTTCTGCTTTTTTTAATACATATATTAGAATGTATGCATATAATACACCTCGGATTTTCCCCCCTTACAATTATGGAGTCCCATACTTTTGAACCACCCACAATAGGAAGGCAAACGGCCTGTACTTTTATGTTTTACTCTGCTATGATTTATTATAGTGTGTCTTTATTATCATACTTATTTTAACTCTAAAGACCCAATGCAAATAAAATGACTTAATACTATTAGTTCTACTACTATTATAATTATACGTCAGGAACATAATATACTAATAATAATGTCTATGTTATACACTAAATGTTTTAAATTTAGAAAATGCGTATTTTTCAACATAACTATCGTTCAAGAAATCTAAAAATCTAAAATGTTTGAAGTATGTATTTGCACTGCTAGGCCTAATGTAACCACTTTAGGCCCAGCTGTAATTACGATACTAATAATCCTAAAAACCTGAAAGTATGAAATCCGAAATATTCTTGGTAAAAATGTAGTGAATTTATTACTCCAGATTTTAACTGTAAATAAATAGAATATTGTCCGTATTAAACTATTATTAAGACTTATCTACTCCAAGCTTCAGTAATGATAAAATAAATAGATAAATAAGTAAAATACTTTTATATTCTAATATTTCTTTTTGTTTTTTTCTTTGGTACTTTAATTATACTACATCCTTACTACGTCATAAGTCCAAGGATGATGGTCATTAGCGTGTGTAGACATATATGTTTATTTGAGTATATATTGTGTGTTATATTTTTTGAAGTAAATTCAGAAAGCTTTATGACTACATATATCTATATATATATAACAATACATTTCAGTTTCTATTATGATAGATCAAGGCATTTATGCCATCACGTTCTATCTTAGAGACTCGTATAACAAAATGGGCTGGTAGAATATCAACAAATATTACCTATCTGTCCTGACCAGTTGAATTAAGTGCATGCTACTAATGTGGGGTTAGGGGTGGGTTGTGGTGAACATAAATCATAGGTACAATTTCACCATCTCTCTATTAAACGATACTGGAATACTAGCACACTTACGTTACCAACTGATTGGAATACTAGCACACTTACGTTACCAACTAGTACGTTACCAACTGATGCTATGCCTTAGGTTATTTATTTGGATCATTCCTTTGATGCTACATGTTATGATTAGAATGTGATTCACAGCAGGTTACTGTTATTAATGAAGTAGAACAGGAAGTTGCTGACGGTGACTGAGATGTGTTTTTGCGCATGCGGCTTGACCTATTTGAACCGATAAAATATCAATAATTAAATCACGAAGGAAGTCCTCGGATAACATTATCGAGTCAGGCTACTTTAGTATCGCAGTTCTTCCAGAATTGTTTGCTACCAAAGTTGTATGCTAGTTTGAATGTTTCTGCTTTAAAAGTTAAGTGACGAACAGCAAGAATTTTTGTTTTAAATCAATGGAGAAACGTGTTGTCACCCGATTACATAAAATGGTTGAGGAAACCAACTTTGGATGTAAATGCTGCTATGAAAACTCAGTTCTAGACCACTAACGTTATTGGGGTCTTTATGGCTAAAGCACAGAATCTTCTTCTATGGAAATACGTTTAGTGATGGGTGTTTTCCACCATAACTAGCCACTTATACACATATTTAACACCTTCAAAGGCTCTGTAGATGAAGTTATCTAACAAGCATCGAGTTGAAACTTCATTCAATATAACGTCTTTATATACTCAACATTCCCTGTACATATATATCAGCACGACCATTGTAAACCAAAGCACGTCGTTTGCTCTAACCCTTCCGTGTTCAAACATAATTAGCATATTATGTAGAGTGAACAACATGACTTTTTGTTATTGTTAGTAGTAGATAACATTTTCAATCCCGTGTTATTGTTTTGTGGTGCGACTAACTATTTTAGACCCTTAATAAGGGAATTAGCTTATTAACGTAGTTAAGCTTGGATTTACACATTTTCAAATATTAAGGTTCAAATATCCTTATTCGTCACTCTATAATTTTTTTAGTCGAAATAGTCTGTTGAAGTCTGTCAAATAAACCTGAAACGTTAAAGGCATTCATTTGAAGTTTTATCCCAGCTAATATAACCCTTTGCTTACTATGGGGCTGTTGTGAGCAAATGCTTAAAAACGTAAGAGGTAGGATAACCTAAAATTTATCTTGAAATATTTAAATTAGTTTTAAAAAGTGTAACTGAAGTAAGTTACGTCATCTGGAACAGGGCGAACTACAGTCGTTCTAAAGTTTATTTGCCTTTATAGTATCAGATAATTATACAAGTGGTTTGGAAATAATATTTTTTGTGTGCAAATTCTAGACAAGTTTGAGTATGCAATACCACAGCAACTACCTCACTCCAAAGAAGAACATAATAATAAATCGCTTACTCGGTCAATATTTACCGAAGAGAATTCTTGGTCAATAACCAGAGGAATATGTTTATTTGTTGTTAAGCACAGCAACATAATAGGCTAGCTGTGCTGTGCCAACCACGGGTATCGAGACCCAATTTTTAGCGTTGTAAGCCTTCAGACTTACATCTGAGCTACTGGGAGAGGTGCGGTAAAAAAAAAAAAGTACGTTTCAAATAAACATTATTTAATTCGAAAAAATATTCCAAATACAACGTGAAAGAGTATTTCTTGGAATGTAACTAGTTACTTCATTTATTACATGACTGGGTGCTACACCGCAATATTTTCTGAAAAATAATCATTGGTTCAGTTTATGCAAGTCAGCTAGTCAGAAAGTAGTCTCTAGATTCTAACTATGATCATATATGAGTCTAGCACTGCGCTAAATCCCTGTAACCATCATTACACATAAGCAAGGTAAGGTATTAGGTCTCAGCTCTCTATGGACTAGAACCATTGTTACATCTAAGTCTGACCAGCATCGTCAATTTTGGAGTGAAGAAGGGCTCATTTCCCCCTCTAAGACGATTAAAAGAACTTGGAAATAAAATGTCAGTTTAGTTTCAAGCTTCTACTGTGTGTGCTTAAAACTGCAGTAAACTCCAACACAGTACCTCATATTGTTATTTTCACGTTACAAAATCCAAGAGCTGGTCACTAAAACCTTGAACCTTCATCTAAGTTCGCGCCGTTCCTTAATTTAGTGATGGCTAACGTTGCCGCCCGGCATGGCAAGGTGGTTAGGGCACTCGACTCGTAATCAGAGGGTCGCGGGTTCGAATCCCCGTCCCACCAAACATGCTAGCCCTTTCAGCGTTATAATGTGACGGTCAATCCCACTATTCGTTGGTAAAAGAGTAGCCCAAGAGTTGGCGATGGATGGTGATGACTAGCTGCCTTCCCTCTAGTTTTACACTGCTAAATTAGGGACAGCTAGCGCAGATAGCCCCCATGTAGCTTTGCGCGAA